>NC_139222.1:181325901-181510901 GCF_055691185.1 Crinia signifera | reverse complement strand
TGTGTCCGTGCTGTATTACACCAACGCATTTTGCTTTACAGGTTTTTCAAGGCGTGTTATGGTGTTGCTAGGCAACCACCTCTGAGAGACGCTATAATGAGAAGAAGTTGTAATGAAAAAAAAAGTGAGAAAAAAAAAATCAAAATTACAACAAACTGTTGGTATCTCATGTCCTGTCATCTCTACCCACACTACCCCAGGTACCCGAGTGAAGCAAGGTGGATGCTATCTCTGTGCAGGATGCACAACATGACTACCACCAAGTTCTTCTCCCACCCTCCTTCCGGTAAACAGTTTCCCATTAAGTTCGCTTTAACATGATCCAGCACACACAGTTTATCTAATTACCTGCCCATGCGGCTTAGGCTTCGTCGGGAAGACGATCAGGACTTTTAAGCAATGAATTGCCAATCATCGCACTGCTATTAGGGCTGCCCTAAACAACAATGCCAATGACCAGCCTTAATTTAGTAGTAAATATTAACTCAGCCCAAGAAATACCAATTTATGGATTTATATGCTACAGGTTTGCGATAAGTAACTTGTTAAAATGTAATGTTAGCGTGCCTAGAAATGAAAACAAATATTTTCAGAAAATGAATACAAAATTAAAGGAAAAGTGCGCTTTGTCATGCACACAGTGTATCTGGGTTGTGTTTGGGTGTCATCCATTATCAGGCTTCGCACTGCAGCCTCCCCCACCTCTGTTCTATACTCACAGTCCAATAGGGACATTTTTTAAGTTAGGTTAGACGCTTTTAAATTAGTTTCTGCTGTTTTCTTTTCCTTATCAGTGATTCTCATTCTGCAGTGCGCAGCGCTGATAGATATGTCCTCTCTGCACAACGACATTCATCAATTTTAATATTGTTGCGTTTCAGAAAGGAAATGTAAAATTACATTGCACGGACTAGATCCATTAATCAAACACAGTCAGTAATCACTACCCCCAGCAGGGAGGCTGAATAGTTTTGTGTGTGATGACTTTAGCTGCTTATGGGGTCATCAACCATGTCTTCAGGGGGGTATATGGAACCACTGATAAATAATCAAATCATCTATTTCCACATGGCTTTATTCTGTAACCAGTGCTGTTATTCAATGTTAATGTATGAACATCATAAGATTAACATAGCATTGCATAAACAATATATGGCTACCAGTGGCGTGCAGTGGGGTGAGGCACAGCCTTTTCTGTCATACTAACGTATACGCCAGTTTATTAAGTATGTCAGAAATACAAAGAATATATTTAAAAAAATATAATTTTTATTATTCTAATAATTTTTAGGTACTTATGTAGTAACTGGGCTGCCGATTTTGAAATCGGGTCCATCGCATCGCATCGCACCCGACCATATCGCATGCGATGCGATGCGATGCGATGGACCCGATTTTTCCATAGGATTCAATGTTAAAATGGACTGAGTCCATTTTAACATAGAATTCAATGGGAAAAGGGGTCCTTTTCATACCCCTACTATCCAAGTGGGCATGGAGTTGGATATAAACCTGTGGCGAGCGTAGCGAGCCACCGAGCCCGAAGCGTGGCGAGCGTAGCGAGCCCCGCGAGGGGACACAGAATACCGTCCCCTCGCGGGGCTCGCTTCGCTCGCCACGCTTCGGGCTCGGTGGCTCGCTACGCTCGCCACAGGTTTATATCCAACTCCATGCCCACTTGGATAGTAGGGGTATGAAAAGGACCCCTTTTTCCCATTGAATTCCATGTTAAAATGGACTCAGTCCATTTTAACATTGAATCCTATGGAAAAATCGGGTCATCGCATCGCATCGCATCGCATCGCATGGTCGTATGCGATGCGATGCGATATCGCATCGCATCGCATCTGATTGTATGCCTTAACTTAAGGCATACAATCAAAAAATCGGCAGCCCAGATACTACATAAGTACCAATTTTTATAGTCAGACTTTGGAGTAAAAGGTCTATGGCAGGTGAGGCAGTGCCTCACCTGGCTACCTTTTCTGCACATCTCTTATTAAAACTCAGTGTATACTGCTGCACATGTGTATAATGCCGGCATGTACCCCATGGCTCATATATTGTGTGCAAATCTGGCTCTGGTACTTGCCAGGGACACCTCAGCCATTTACCTTACCGCAAGTCCCTGATGGCTACATACAGTAGTGTTAATACTTTAGATCAGTGCCTCTCAAACTCAGACCCCAGGACCCCACATAAGTCACTGTGCACTGTTTATCACCAACTGCATACCTCTCAACTGTCTTGATATTTGCGGGTCAGTCACGGGTTTTCATTTTGGGACTGTCCCGTATATCGCCTGGGGCCGGGGTGGGGGGCAGTGTTGTATGCACTATTCAGTGAAGAGAGGGACGGGGGCATGGCCAGCAGCTTACACAACACTGGCCATGGAACCATAGTGATGAAAAATGGGGTTTGGCTTGCAGCCACAGTATCCCTGTGAGTCCACACCCCCTTCAAAACAGGTCATACTCAGGTGCGCAAGTGTCCCGATCTACAATGCCTCAATATTTGGAGGTATGCCACTGTCTCATTTTGAAAAGCCACAGTTGACCTGGAAAACATGAACTGTGTGGGGTCATGAGGACCGAGTTTGAACATCTGTGCTGTAGATCATTTAAATGAGCCATGTGTAACTAGATGAAACAATAAGATTAGCAAAGTTGTTAGAATAAGAAAAGGTAGTGGCAGCAGAATGTATAAGGTGCAAGTCTTTCTTGCCACTGTAACAGAGATGTATTTAGCCTTGAAAAAAGTGTAGAAAATGCACTAAGAAGCTTCTAACTGTCATTTATCTAGCACGGTCTGTCAACTGACAAACATTGATTGTTTGTGTGGTACCCCACTCAAGTGGTACCCATTTTAATTCTTTTAATCTACAGCTGCAGAGGAAGGAGCGCAATGCTGAGCCAAAGATACTGCTGAGCCCAGAGGAGAGCTGTGCTGCAGCAGTGAGAGATGCCAGGAGTCAGTGGTGTAACAATAGCACTGCAGCCCCCCGCGGTCGCGAGGAGGTGCAGTGTAAGTGCGGGCGCCAGGGGCTGCGGTGCTATTGTAATGCCCCCCCCACCCCCATGCCCTGCAGCTTTACCTGTCAGCGCTGCGGCGGTCCCGGCTTCCGTGGGTGGCGGGTGGCGGGCGGGGAGGGGGGAGCACCAGAAACCTTTGGCGGGGGGGGGGGGTGCAATATTTGAAGTTACGCCACTGCCGGGAGTGTGTGCTGCTTCAGACAGGCACAGGGAGACACAGACCAAACTGGTAGCTGCCAGTACAGCTGGACCAGTGACCTGCGGTGAGGTGGCCAAAACAATACCCACCCTAACTAGTCAGCCCAGGCTAGGAGTTCTTGACGAGTTGGAGACCCCACAAATAAAGGGGTCCCCCCTCTCCAGGGCACCCCAGGCCTGGGCTGAAGCCCAGGGATATTCCCTGCACCCCTGTGCGGTGGGTGTGGGGTTGATAGCTGGTTTAAAAAGTAATATCGTCCTTTAGAGTAGTACTACAGGTCCCAGCATGTCTGCCCCACATGCTGGTACTTGGGAGAACCACAGGTACCAGCATGTGGGGCATTAAAGGCCCCTAGTACCTATAGCCCCCTGTAAAGGAAATATTACAATAAAAACAAACACCGGTTGTAAAATACTTGATCAAACTGCATCTTCTTTCTTCACCCAGGGGAGCCACCCCCCTCCCTGGCTTCTGTGGTGTCTTCATCTGTGGGCAGCACCTCCCAGGGCTTCAGCATCTTCATCTGTGTTCTTCACCAGGGGGAAGCAGTTTTAAGCACTGTTGAATAGATGCTGCCACCCAGGGCTTCAGCATCTTCATTTGTGTTCTTCACCTGGGTCCTGGGAGGCAATGGCGGCCATACAAAAGAGCTTAAAAAGCCACCAGGACTTTGGCATCTTGAGGAGCTCTTCTCTGCTTCTCCTCCGATGGCTAATATAGCCAGCTCAAGTGGGCGGGGCAATGATGCAGCAAACTGTGATTGGCTGGCCATGGCTATTTTTAAATTTCTATATTTGTTTACGCTGTTTCAAAATTCCACCGAAGATGGGGTACCTGGATACATCACCACCACTGACCCAGATGTGGGGACCGGACTACCACCGCTACCAAAATTTAGGGACCCGGACTGCTGTTGCCCTCAAAAATGAAGGTACTAATTTAAATGTGCCGTATTTACTCACCACTGAAGGATGCCTGGATGAGCTCATGGCGAATCTGCCACCCAGATGCTGAACTCCATCTATCACCAGATGTTTCTATCTCTAATGCAGCCTCACTGTCTTCTCCATCCTTAATGACTGGTAGATTTTGATCCAGCCAAAGGTTGTGGAGAAAACAGCAAGCCATCACAATTTTCAAGACCTTTTCAGGCTTGTATAACAACAGCCCACCAGACTTATCTAGGCACCGAAAGTGAGATTTTAACACGCCAAAGCATCTTTCTATCACACATCTGGTGGCCTTATGTGCATGCTGAAAATTGTGATCTGCATCGGAAATGGGAACAGACAGTGGAGTCAGGAGCCAGGATATCACCTGAAAAACATGGAATACTCATAAAGAACGTCACTAGAATAAATGTAGGAAAATGTTCTGAAATTCACACACATGTGCATGTAATATAAATACTAATGTTCAATGGACATTAACAGCAAAGAGTGTTTGCATTGATTGCAACAGATATGTGTGCTGATAAATTGAGTTTATTTAAATGAACTGTGGTAAATGAAATTGCAAGCATTGAGCAGATAAGCATGGCATAGTTGTGGCCAGATGCACTATGCTTAAAAAGTGAAAAAATGGCCACTGATAAACAGCCAGTCAATCTGCTCTTGCCTGACTTTTTACAAACACAGTCTTTGACATGACAGGTAGTAGATGATTGACTGGTTGATTTATATTCCCCATTTTTGAAATTTTTGAGGACTACTACATCTGAGAGAGAGAGAGAGAGAGAGAGAGAGAGAGAGAGAGAGAGAGAGAGAGAGAGAGAGAGAGAGAAAGAGTGTGTGTGTGTGTGTGTGTGTGTGTGTGTGTGTGTGTGTGTGTGTGAGAGAGAGAGAGTGTGAGTGAGTGAGATTGAATAATTATTTATATGTGTTACATATTGCTGTATACACAATATTACAAACTAACTTACCCAGTAGCCAGTCCTCTGGCATTAATCTGGCTTCAAACTCATCAAAGAGGACTGACTGACCAAGGATACAGGGTAGCCTGCAAACATACTCATGATTTTAAGATTGGCATCACAGACCACCTGCACATTGGTACTTGTGCTTCCATGACGGTTATAATAGGAACGGGCAGTCTCCCGAGGTGGTCTCAGTGGAATGTACGTGCAGTCAATTGCACCAAGCACATTGGGCATGCATGCAATGCGATGGAACGCTACCCTAACATCATGCCACTATGTCTCCTGGCTTTGGAAGCAGATTGAGTCATCTATGTGTGGTTCAAGGTCTTGAAGCACCTCGGTTAGGTACCTGGACAGCGTGGGCTGAGAGATACCAATGCTGAAAACTGCCGGTCGCCAGAAAGTACAACGCAGCCAGCAGTTTGTGCAGGCCTGAGACCTGTCACAGGATCTAGCTCCAGTCTAATGAGCCCATGCAGATGGAGAATGTTGGTACGGTCAAGCCGGAAGATCTGTATAACCACATCATCCGGCAATGCGTCTAAGCACAAACGCTCACTAAATAAATGAGGTCTACGCAGCCTATGGGGTACCTGCTATACCTGCTGATCATGTTGTTTCATGACAACGCCGTCTTCTTTGGTGGCGCTGACAGGACAACAGGTATCTCAGAGCCCACACTGAAATGATCTGGGAATACAGAGATTAAGCCATTCTTTGGAGCTGGGAAGAGTGTATGTGAGCCTAATGGACTTTTATAAAGCACACATGTGTGATTGTGATCATCTGTGGGCTAATTTATGCATTTTAACATTTATAAGGCACACATTTGTGATACTGGTCATGTGTGGGCTAATTTGTGCATTTTATCACATGTTCAATTTTATCACATGTCAAATACACTTCCAAATCATGGTCTTTTTTTGGCGTATTTTTTTACGATTCGTATGCGTTTACAATTCGTATTTTTTACGTATACGAATTGTTAGTAAATGACTAAAGTACGCTGTTTTCATGTTAAAAACAGGCGTATTTGATAAATGACGTAATCATTCGTATTCAAAAATATGAATACGCATCACCGTATTTTCAGAATAGTAAATCCTGAAAATACGAATACGCATAAAAAAATCGTATTTTCCTGTACGAATACGAATTTTTTATACGATTTTGCCTTAGTAAATTTCCCCCATAGTGATTTCATATGTTCCACAACACCCCCTATTTGCAGCCTGTAGTATATGTGGAAAGTTCATGCTCTACAGCAACTTCTATTTGCAGCTTTTGGTATACAATGACAGTGGGCCTTATTCTGGTTCACTCTCAGAGGCAAATGCCTTCTCAAATGGACAAAACCATGTGCACTGCAGGTGGGGCAGATATAACATGTGCAGATAGAATTAGATTTGGGTGGGGGTTTTCTTCAAAGTGAGATGTGTATTGCAGTGTAGAAATAAAGCAGTCAGTATTTTCCCTGCACAGAAACAAAATAACTCACCCAAATCTAATTCTCTGTACACATGTTACATCTGCCCCCCCCCCCCCCCCCACCTGCAGTGCACATGGTTTTGTCCATTTGAGAAGGAATTTGCCTCTGAGAGTGAACCAGAATAAAGCCCAGTATCTGCTCTGCAACATCTTTTATCTGCAGCTTTTGGTGTACATTGAAAGTAGATGCTCCACAGCACCCTCTATTGAAATACAATGAGGCTTAATACATCTTCCCAAGGTCCTCTTTCAAAAGACCTTGTTCTCCGCTTAGAGTCAGAAAATAACTATTTTGTATTCCATTGCTGTAAATTAGCACCACAGTTATTCTAAAACATCAATCTAGAAAAAGTGTGCCTGCCAATTCAGACCTGGAGGGGGGAGGAGGATGTTTATCAAGGGGAGAGAGAGAGAGAGAGAGAGAATGAGAGAGAAAGAGAGAGAGTATTGTGAGAGACATCAGCCTTTCAGCTTCTGCATTGCATTTTGAGGGCTGTGATTTAGAAATGTCAGGAGCTGATTGTCCGGTACTTTAACACTCACTATTTTAACTCTCGCAGATTTAATAAATCCCCCCTTTGGAAAACCCCTTCCTCTGGCACCTGCCACCACATCATTCAGTTCAGGGACAGAGCAGAGCTACTGCACATGACCAGTGGTAGCAGTAGCTCCAACCAATTTTATGTGTGTGGACCTGAGTCTTCAATCAGTGCACTGGACCAGAGAGTAGCTACCAGGACCACTTATTTAAATGATTGAAATATTTGATACAGCCTATACTATAGACCATCTATAGTGTGAGATATTATTACTGTATTCCACATCGCATCCAGTGTATAAAAAGACCAATGTTCATGTTAATGTTCAACGTCGTTACTAGGTTTGTCTACCGATTCCCCAGACTCCCGCACTTGCTTCAATTTTCTGCAGAGTGTGAGAATGTAGACTGCATTTGGAAACCCTCCTATGGGCTTCTACTGCGACCCACCGCTGCCCGGCACCGTCCCCCGCCACCCGGCACCGACCCCCCCCTCACCTGTGTCCGGGCAGCACAGAGCTGTGCTGCCCGGACCTGTGACCTCCTCCTCCCTGCACTGTGATCCTCTTCCGGGTGCATGGAGGAGAGCCAGCCCCTGCTACAGCAGCAGCACCAGCACCGGGTAAGGGAGGGAGCCGCTGGGACCCACTGACTCACCGCAAAGGACAGCTCTTAAAGCAAGAACTGTCCTTTGCCATAATTATCCCATATGTTATGTAGGCGATGGCGGGCGACGGGGGCAATCCTTTTTGTTCCTTAGGTAAGGATATTCAGATGACTATTCCCAGCAAGTTTAAATTGCTCAACTGTCTGAACCTCTACCACCTCTGCATTTTCAGATGCATATTGGCTTCCACAGAGGCCATGTTCAGTCAGGGACGCTTCGTATGTCATAGGCTAGTTCAATTGTCGATTGGGTTGCGATGATATGCCAATGGTGGTGCATGGAGTGCAAAAGACAACAATTAAAAATTTTCCCTCAGGCCCATTGTATTAATATTATGATTATTAGTATCAGCAAGTAAAGGGCACTGTTGCCGACACAAATGGGTCTTTCAGCAGGGATATGTGTCACTATCACACCTCCTCCTCAGGCAAATCAGCTCATGCATACATACAGTAGCTTTACTGAGAAAATATATATTGTGGGGTGCGCTAATCAACAGCTGCTGGCACAGGGTTGTCAGGCCCTTAAATAACAATGGTGAATAATATAAGAATGTACCAGCGCTGGCTGTGCCAATGATCAGACAAGACGATTCTCAAAAAATAATATACAAATTTATTGATAAAAAATAAACAATAAAATATTAATTAATAATAAGATGAATCGTTGAACATAATATCACAGGGATATTTGGGCGTATTATCCAGATATTTGGAGGGACGTCCATCTCCCACCAACGTCCCTCCAAATATCTGGATCCATCTCTTGTGGGATATCTGCATTATTCCTAATATTCCAGCAAAGAGGAAGATTGTCTAAATGGGAAGCCTGAGCCCTTGAAATTATAGGGCAACCAAGGACTGCTGAGTCACCTGATTCTGGATATCAATATCAACCAGAAAGATTTGGATGGTAATATGAATTCAATGTCAGCTTTTACATATTGGAAATATTCATGAAATAATACGCCCAAATATCCATGTGATATAACTTTTAATTGTGCACATTGACTTTATGTTCAACGATTCATCTTATTATTAATTAATACTAATATTAATAAATTTGTATATTATTTTTTGAGAACCATCTTGTCTAATCATTGGCACAGCCAGCGCCGGCACATTCTTACATTATAGCTTTACTGAGACTTGCCAGGTTAATAGGCACATTACAGTAAGTCGTATCAGTCCATGTAACCGTCAGTTGCCTCTGCAATGCAATGATTTTTTGGGATGCGGTCACTAGGTCCACCCTATAAAGGTCGACATACTTTAAGTTGACCGCTGAAGGTTGACAGGGTTCAGGTCAACATCTGAAATAGGTCTACATGGCTAAGGTCGACAAGTCAACACAAGCATTAGGTCAACAATGGAAAGGTTGACAGCCAAAAGGTTGACACATTGAGTTTTTCAAATTTTCTGAGCCAACTTGTACCGACACATGATATTTCATACCCTACCATCCACTATGGCGTGATGGGAGAATACAATAGAGTGCCGAGCATAGGTGCCGATTCTGTGGGTGCTCAAGGGCCCGAGCACCCACAGAAATTGATTAGCACCCACGGAATGGACAGAGTGTATTCCAGCGTCCGCATGCTGAGCCCACGTCGTGCAGAGCAGCTGTAGGCAGGGTTAGCCATCCGGTGCCTCCCCAGTCCCCAGCCAGAACACAGGCTCACTCCAGCAGCAGCAGCGAGAGCGCTAGTGGATGGCGGCATGTGACGTGCGCACCGCTCACTGACTGAGCAGCTCACCTGCCCGTGTCCCACTGCACTCCCCCTCCCTCATCGCCAATGCTGTCAAAGGTACTGAGGGCATTTATGTACCTGCACTGTGAGGGCATTTATGTACTTGGCACTGTGGGGGCATTTATGTATTTGGCACTGCGGGGGCATTTATGTACTTGGCACTGTGGGGGCATTTATGTACTTGGCACTGTGGGGGCATTTATGTACTTGGCACTGAGGGGGCATTTATGTACTTGGCACTGTGGGGGCATTTATGTACTTGGCACTGTGGGGGCATTTATGTACTTGGCACTGCGGGGGCATTTATGTATTTGGCACTGCGGGGGCATTTATGTATTTGGCACTGCGGGGGCATTTATGTATTTGGCACTGCGGGGGCATTTATGTACTTGGCACTGTGGGGGCATTTATGTATTTGGCACTGCGGGGGCATTTATGTATTTGGCACTGCGGGGGCATTTATGTACTTGGCACTGTGGGGGCATTTATGTATTTGGCACTGCGGGGGCATTTATGTACTTGGCACTGTGGGGGCATTTATGTATTTGGCACTGCGGGGGCATTTATGTATTTGGCACTGCGGGGGCATTTATGTACTTGGCACTGTGGGGGCATTTATGTATTTGGCACTGCGGGGGCATTTATGTATTTGGCACTGTGGGGGCATTTATGTATTTTGGCACTGTGGGGGCATTTATGTATTTGGCACTGTGGGGGCATTTATGTATTTGGCACTGCGGGGGCATTTATGTATTTGGCACTGCGGGGGCATTTATGTACTTGGCACTGTGGGGGCATTTATGTATTTGGCACTGCGGGGGCATTTATGTATTTGGCACTGCGGGGGCATTTATGTACTTGGCACTGTGGGGGCATTTATGTACTTGGCACTGTGGGGGCATTTATGTACTTGGCACTGCGGGGGCATTTATGTTTTTGGCTGTAATGTGTAAAAAGGGGAACTCCTGCCGTAATTTGAATATTGGAGACAACTGTGCTGCGTAATATATATCAGTATTATTTTGTGGCCACGCCCCTTCCCCATGAAGCCACTTCCCTATATTTTTAGCTTGAGCACCCACCAGCAAAAACATAAATTGGCACCTATGGTGCTGAGCACGGTACACTTGGGGGACGTGGTACACTTAGACAGTGTCCATTTCGACATTCGGGACAAAAAAACATCAACATGAAAAACTCATGTCGACCTTTTGACTGTCAACCTTCCCATTGTCAACCTTTCGACCCTGTCGACCTTAGCCACGTCGACCTATTTCAGGTGTCGACCTAATGTATATCGACCTTCATTAAGTCGACCCCATGACTCCCTAGCTGATTTTTCCATAAATGCAGGGGGAAATAATATGAAGCTAGTACAGTATAGCCAGGGCTATTTTTCAGCTGGCTCCAGCAGGAACTGAGGCCCTTATTCTAGTTCACTCTTTCTGACAAAATATTTCTTAGATGGACAAAACCATGTGCACTGCAGGTGAGGCAGGTGTAAAACCCCACCCAAATCTAATTATCTCTGCACAAGTAACACCTGCCTCACCTGCAGTGCACATGGTTTTGTCCATCTAAGAAATATTTTGTCAGAAAGAGTGAACTAGAATAAGGGCCTCAGTTCCTGCTGGAGCCTGCTGAAAAATAGCCCTGAGTATAGCTATATAATAGTGAGTGCGTATCATCCTCTAACAAAGCAATTCTTTACTAGACTACAGGGAAGCTATAAAGCACATATAAAAGAACTAATTAATTGACACACTAGATTTACAATGTAAAATGTTAGTTGTTCCTACATTTACCACCATGATAATAGCATTAACCTGCCATGTATTGGTTCCAGATAATTCTCTACAAAAAGCAGTCAGGTGCGATCATGTAGTGCGTATAATTGTAAGTGACAGGGCGAGTCCCGCAGTGTATAAACAATAGCTGTGTATGATGGTATTTGCCTAAGGAAGTCTCCAGGCCCAAATTAGTGCACAGAGACACTGGTGCTCATGTCTGTATATTGCCATTTTTAGAAATCAGCTGAGCAGGAACACAAGTCCAAGCTAGGCAGCTAATCACTGCCTATTTGTTAGAGTAAGCTGTGATAAGTTAGGTCAAACATGGGGTCACTTTCCAACGTTCCCTCTCAACTTATTCCTGTGTCTGACCTGGTTTTGGGAAGACTTTATTAACTGCTCTTATGAAAAAAACATCTGGGAAGGTTTAGTCTCCAGTGAAGACTTTTGACTGAAGAAATGAGCTTCACATTTAACTAAGAATAAAATCTGGTACAAATGAATATGTTCTACTATTAATTTGCCTGTTGTTTTCTTTTACATATTAAAGCAAAGTCACATAAAGTTTTAAAGTGTCATTACTTCAGGAAATCTTAATGATAAATCATAAACAGCGCAAGGCAAACTGTCTGAGAGTTTCTAGGTGTTTCAAAGAGCATTTTTATTTAAATAATGTACATAAATAAAAATTAAACAGATCTCTTAACATCGGTACAGTATCCAATAAAATGTCTATTAGACATATAACCAGTGCTCGAAGTGGAAATTTGAAAGTGGGGGTATGGAAAAACAAAGGACTTATTTATGCGCGCGCCGAAGGCGCGCGCGCTCTGGAAAAGGGGGCGTGGCCACTGAAAAGGGGGCGTGTCTTTAAGTGTAGCGTACCATACCACATACCCCTTATATACCACACTAGTAGGACCCCTTATACTAGCTAATACTAGTGCCCCTTACACATTGTGCCATGTGGTATGAGCCAAAATTCAAGGACAGCAAGGACAAACGGACAGGGTGCCTTATTCTAGTTCACTCTTTGAGGCAAATTCCTTCTTAGATGGACAAAACCATGTGCACTGCAGGGGGGCAGATGTAACATGTGCAGAGAGATTTAGCTTTGGGTGAGTTATTTTGTTTCTGTGCAGGGAAAATACTGACTGCTTTATTTTTACACTGCAATATAGATCTCACTTTAAAGAAAAACCCCACCCAAATGTAATTCTCTCTGCACATGTTACATCAGCCCCACCTGCAGTGCACATGGTTTTGTCCAGCTAAGAAGGAATTTGCCTCTGAGTGAACTAGAATAAGGCCCAGGGAGAGTGACAGCGGGAACACAGAGAGAGTGACAGCGGGGACAAGAAGAGAGCGACATATGTATAATGGAAATCACGTGTGTGGCAAATGTATAATCGGCATCACGGTGTGTGGCATATGTATAATAAGCCCATTATACATAGATCACACACCGTGATGCCCATTATCCATATGCCACACACGTGATTTCCATTATACATATGCCGCACACCGCAATGCCTTTGTGTCTGGCAGCTTTACTCTTCCCCGTATGGGGTGTCCTCTTGTCCAGATACACTACCCGCTTCCCTGGAACTCCTGGTGGGGGTTATGGGGCCCCTAACTACAAGAGGGATTCACCAGAATCCTGCTGACACTGATAACCACCAGGCTGGGGTCTTGGTGTGTGGGGAATGCACTGCTGTGGCCTTACTGGGTGTGCGGCTTGCTGGCACTGTTCAGGGGTGAGAGTGGGCGAGTGGGCACTGCGTGGTGGGGTATACCTGGATGCTGCATCAAGTTGCAGGCTCCTGCCCGTCACGAACTCCCGCTCCGGGTCATGCTGCCGTTCCCCACCTCGCCGTCTGCTGCCTCAGTAGCTGGGCACATACGTGGGCGGTCTACTCCGGTTCTCTGATGTCCGCCAGAGCATCAGACAGCAGACACCACCGCACTCAGTTGCCCCTCCGGTCGCTTGGCTGCCACTGGCTGGGAGGGTGTCTCTGGTCCCTGTCTCCATCACCGCCGGCTCACCTCTCCCCCGGCGTGTAGGACATATCAGCCCGCCGACGCACACTCTCCGCTCTCCTTCCTCTGCTTCAGAGATGTCTCCGCCTATGCCCCCCACCCTAATCCTTCGGCCAGAAGAAACAATTTCACTTAATACCTGCTCCCTCCTTCTTCAGCACAGTCACACAGCTCACCCACAGTGACAGCGGAGTGAACCGGGTCCCCGGCACGGAGGTCATCCGGGTCACCCTTCGGCCAGCAGAAACAATTTCTCTGAATACCTGCTGCTCCCTCCCTCCTTCTTCAGCACAGCCGCGCAGCTCAGCCGCAGTGACAGCGGAGTGAGCCGGGTCCCCGGCACGGAGGTCATCTGGGTCACCCTGCTGACCTCCACGCTGGGGACCTGGCTCACTCCGCTGTCACTGCGGGTGAGCTGCGCGGCTGTGCTAAAGAAGGAGGGAGCAGCAGGTATTCAGAGAAATTGTTTCTAGCTAGTGGCGGGCAGTAACCTAACTGCACATCCACCCCACCCCTGGCGCCTGCTTTCTCCGATCAGTCATTGGCGGGCCGCTCAGGAAAGATATGCGGCTGCCAGGCTTCCTTTTTTTTTTTTTAACCCCCATATGAAAGTGGCGGTATGGCATACCGTCCCATACCGCCCCACTTCGACCACTGGATATAGATATATACTGTATATCAATATAAATATGACCCAGAGCCTGACAACAATTATAATATATTTTAGCCCAGCACAAATTTACAGTGCGGAGCCTATCACCTCTCTGCAGCTCCACACTTCACACAGCAGCAGGGAGGGCGGGCAGATGGGGGACGCGGGCCTGCTCTGATGATCAGGGTAGGTGGAGCTGTAAATACTTTGGGTGGAGCTACAGCTTAGCGTAGGGACGGAGGCATCAATAACCAATTTCTTAAAAAAGAGGGGATGCCGGGCAGGGGGCGTGGGCTGAACAGGTACTTAATGGGGGTGCACAGGGCAGGGAAGGCTGTACTAGTGGTGATGGTGGGTGTAGTGGAGGGAGGGTCATAGGTCAGGGAAGACATGATAGAAAATGCTTTCATAAATACCCAGTGCAGCTCCCACTTCAGCTCCAACTTTTCACATCCCACTCAGGCTGCCTCCCAATCTCTACTCCTGCTCTGTCCTAGACACACAGCACCCCTACGCAGAATAAAATTGTGATTGCTTACATTGCACCTGGCAGCTTTGTTTGTCCTCAGGCTCCTGCACTGTCCCGGACACACAGTCCCCGCATTGCCCGGCCAGGAGAGCAGCGGCAGCAGGAGACATAATAACAAAGTAGCAGAGCTCTCTCCTGTCTGCACGGGGCTCGGGGGCTTTCAAAAAGCAGTTGCAGCTGTTCAGGGCTAGACAGGTATCCCGGTGCCGGAATGGAACTACTGTAGTGAGCCGACTTCTCCCTGGCTGGTGGCGGCTGTCTGGTCACAGCCTGCCGCCCATGATAGGTGACTGCCTTGGGAGAAATCCGGCCCTGGCTCGGGAGAGAGCGGGGAGCTTGCGGAGGAGACAGCAGGAAACGGGCGGGGGAGAGAGCGGGGAGCGGGCGGAGGAGACAACAGGGAGCGGGCATGATAGAGAGCGGGGAGCGGTCGGAGGAGACAGCAGGGAGCGGGCGGGGGAGAGAGCTCCGCCCTCCCTACACCTCTGCCCGGCGATGCTGTGTCCCCTGTTCCCGCTGGGTCTCTCCTCTTCCCCCGGCAATGCTGTGTCACCTGCTCCCGCCGGGTCTCCTCCTCCATTGGTCGCGCCCGGTCCTCTGCTCCTGCAGCACAGATAGCCCGGGCCCCTGAATGCTAATTAGTGTTAAAAAAAACATTTCCGGGTCGGGGGAGGAAAGGTGACGGTATGACATACCGTCCCATACCGCCCCACTTCGACCACTGCATATAACATCATATAAGATGATCTGCAAACATATATAATGATATTTAAACTGTCTTATGGTTAAAAAACCTTAAACATCTGCTTCTTAGCCTAAAGGCTCCCATAAAGTACAGCGATTTGGACCAATTTCAACGATTTTGAATGGATTGGGCCAAGAAATCATCCCAAATCGAAGGTGTATGATATGCCATCAGGACTGATGCGTGGTCCCATGCGCATCGGACCTGAGTCAAAGGTTGGACCTGCATGCAAGTCTGACCTCCAACTTGGCGGGGAACAGGGGTTGCATGCGATACATCACATGTGAAAGGACTACATGTGATGTATCGCATGAGATCCAGTTGCCCGGGAAGGTCCTGGCAGCTTGCAGGGAATTGGATGGCCAAACACTTCTGCGATACATCGCGTTATTAGTGTATGGCCAGCTTAAGGATTTCAGTTGGATAAACACTTAAAGATTTATTTGTCCAATCTATCTGGTGGAAACATTAATTTGGTAATTTATGGGAAGCATACTGTATGAAGCACACAATGGGGCAGATGTATTAAGCTTTAACAAGAGATAAATGCAAGGGTGATAAAGAGAGCTAAATGTCCAGCCAATCACATCCCAACTGCTATGTTACAGGCTGTGTTTGAAAAGTCAGTAAGGAGCTGATTGGCTGAATATTTATCTCTCCTTATCACCCTTGCATTTATCTCTTGTTAAGGCTTAATACATCTGCCCCACTGAGTGGTAAGATAATCTTCCTGATGTATTGAAGTCCACAGGGGAATTGTAATAGGTGCAGATTGTCCTTATACATCTAGCCTCAATAAACCATGGAGTGCAAGATACCTGGCGTAAGTGAGCCACCATGTCCCCTGTACCTCTACTAACATAAAGAATTGGTACTTCCTCATCTTTGTGGCCACAGCTTATGCTATGGAACTTATGTAGCACAACCCGCACCACCCTGGGTCCAAGGCGCCCTCCTGTTTCCACGCCACCATCTATTACCTATAGTAAAGTTTTGGTGACCAAAGTGAGCCTGCAAGGGGACAATAGTGCTATTCGGACAATAGTGCTATTCTGAAACGTAACTGGCATAAGCAGTGGCCGCAAAGATAAGGAGGTACCAAAGAATCTTTTTCATGCAGATAATTTGCAATTGTTTGCCTATAGATAAAGACCATAGGTTGCAAAGAATGTAACAGTACCAGAAAAGGTATTATACTGATAGTTGTGACAGTGCTCTGCCCAATGAAGCAACTCTGTCCAATTGTCCAGAGAAGAGGATGCACAGAGATGAAGAAATGACTACAAATCTTGTTTGATGCTTTCTGTTCAACTGTTGGACTGTGTGTCATCTGCAGTGGAAAATGTGAGTTTGATTTGGAGAACAGAACAGAAGAAATGATGGAAGTTGGTGATGAACTGGACCCCATGGTCTGACATGATCTCCACTGGAGGGATGTGAAGCCTCAATATCTCTTGTCTAAAGAGTTGATCCAAATTAGGAGCAGAAGGATGTCACCTTGGTGATCAAATCAACTGCCACCCAGTGGAAAACCTTGTTGGAAATTGGAAAATCAGTGATGAAGTCCATCCAAAAATGATCAAAGGCTGATTGGGCATGAACATATGTCATAGGAAGTAGCTTCCCAGCTGTAGTTTTCCAATCTTATGATGGACACCCTTAACACTAGAAGCAATGAAAGCAATGAATTGCTGAACATAATGTTTAAGTAAGGGCTACAAAAAAGACCTGGAAATGAAATTGGAGGTCTTCTGAATGCCTAATGTCAGTGGCGTAGATAGTGTAAGGCAGCCCCTGCTGCCAATTGGGGAAGCAGGCGGCAGCGGGGGCTGGGTGGGCGCTGGCACCCACCTGGGTCCCGGTGCACTGACTGACATGTTGATGCTGCAGTGTGCCGCCGCCCGCGCTGCCTAAGCACAGCCGAGTCGACAGCAGAGCAGTCCCGCCCATGGCAGTCACTGTCAGACAGTGACTGTCAGTCAAAAAAAATCCCTTACGTGAGTGGGCTGTCGAATGGTGGGTGGGCTGTCGAATGGGAGGAAGGGAAGGCAGGTGGGCTGTTGAATGGGAGAGAAGGGGTGCAGCCTGGGATGGAGTGTCAGTTACAGGGGAAGCATCAGTGTCTGCTGGTCTATGCCTCAGCTTCAGCCTTGTCCTATGCGTGTGACATCATGACGTCACATGCTGGAGAGGCCAGAGGAGCCGGGAAGCCAGCAGGGAGGGAGCTCATGGAGCAGAGACAAACAGTGTCCCAGACTCCCACCCAGTCCTCATACAGTCAGTGAGTCACACACCTGACTCTTGTTATTAACAGAGGTGCGTCTATATGTATTTGTATCAGTGGCGTAGCTAAGGCTCTGCAGCCATCGCCGTGGTGGGGGGAGCTGGCTCCACCAGGGCGCAGGGTCACGAAGCCCTAGTAGTTCGGAAACAATCTTCCTGTCTGAGCTGCAGCAGCGCAGCCAAGACCTCTCTGCCTTCTACTGTGGCTGCCAGGAGATAAACTGACTGCCTGGGCTTGACAGGTGTTAGTGCCAATTAAAACTACACCCCCAGCCATATCACTACCCCCGGTTCCCAGCCGCCATCCCTCACATGATGGATGCTGCTGAACACCGCACCCACCCCCTTTCCCCCACCACCCCATGCAAAGGGAATCGAGTAATCACTGAGACGGGGCTGTCACAACTGAAGGGCTGGATGAAGTCGTGTGGTGTGTAGCAACCGGAGACGGACCAGAGGAGGAAGGATTAAATCGTGCAGGTTTAATAATAGAATTCATAAATGAAATAGTACACACTTGAATACTTTCTTAAAGTGGCAGTTAGTGGTAATAAGACTTGAGCCAGCACGGCACTTTGAAAGAAGAAAAAGTTCATTGAAACAATAACAGTTCACATACTGCGGACAGCAGGCTGGGGTCTTGAGAAATGAAGAAATCCGGAAAGAGAATGTACTTGATGGTAATGAGGGATCCTTGAAGACTGAAAGAAGCTGGATGATGACAGAAGAATGGGAAGTTGCTTGGAAGCAGACGGCTTGAAGGGCTTAGGCCAGGAAGCTCAGGGATGCAGGCAGAGACCAGACTGTGGAGAGGACTGGCAGCGATGGGGTTAAGCTGAATCGAGTCCAACACAGAGCACTGAAGCAAGGCACCAAGTCAGGAGAGGTGAGTCAGAGAGCCGGAGTCAGCTGGGAGCTGTGAACGCCTCTGGAGACTCTTTGTACTGACACTGAACAGGCCTAGGCAGATCCCCTATATCCCTAGAGGGCGGCTGCCATTGGCTGTCAGGTCAGTATGGGCGGAAACCTCAGACAAGGACCAATCTGCTATTTGCCCTTAACCAAGATGGCGGCGCCGGCCTCCCGGCGCCCTTACAGCACATACCGCTACACTTGCCGACGTCCCACGCTGCCTGCTGCCCACCAGACTGCCGCTGCCTGCTGCCGCTGAACTGGAGACCACTACACGCTAGCCGACGGCGGGCGCGAACGGGTGAGTAGTAAGCCCGCCGCGCACCGCCGCGGCTGAGTGTGACAGTACCCCCCCCTTTCTGGGTGACCCCAGGGCACCTACGCACCTTGTGTGGATTCCTTTGAAAGAATTGTCTCACCAGACGGGGAGCATGGAGATCTGCAGCATCAACCCAGGAATTCTCTTCAGGACCGAATCCAAGCCACTCTACCAGATACTGAAGATGGGTATTGCGGCAACGTGAGTCGATAATGCGCTTCACCTCGAACTCTGTCTCTCTCTCTGAGCCAATCTTGGGCGGTTTAGGCACCTTTTTCTGATATAAGTTCAGTCGTAAAGGTTTCAAAAGAGACACGTGAAAAGAGTTTGATATCTTTAAGGAAGAAGGGAGCTGTAGTCTGTAGGCCACCGGATTAATTACCTGAGTGATTGGGTACGGCCCGATGAACCGAGGAGCCAGCTTCATGGATGGTAACCGAAGGCGTATATGGCGGGTAGACAGCCATACTCGATCTCCAACCTTCAACTTAGGAGCCGCTCTTCTTTTCCTGTCTGCCATCCTTTTATATCGAGCGGATGCTTTGAGGAGAGCGGTATGGACGTCTGACCAGATCTTTGCAAACCGTTGTAGAGAAGAAGCAGCTGCAGGGACATCGGGCAATGATAGATCTGAAAACTCTGGAGATCGGGGATGTTTGCCAAAGACAGTAAAAAAGGGAGTGGTGCCGGAGGATGAATGATAGGAATTGTTGTGCGCAAACTCCGCCCAAGGCAGAAGGTCTACCCAGTCGTCTTGAGAGGAAGAGATGAATAAACGAATGAAGGCTTCCAAGTCCTGGTTGACACGTTCTGTCTGCCCGTTGGTTTGTGGGTGGAAAGCAGTGGAGAACTTGAGCTTGACTTGTACAGCGGAACATAGGGCCCTCCAAAACTTTGCGACGAACTGCACGCCACGGTCAGATATCATTTCTTTGGGCAACCCATGGAGTTTGAAGATGGTGGAAATGAAGAGCTGAGCCAACACTGGAGCAGATGGAAGGCCTTTCAATGGGAAGAAGTGCACCATCTTTGAAAACCGGTCAACCACCACCCAAATTACTGTATGCCCTTTGGAGGGAGGAAGTTCGCAGATAAAGTCCATAGACAGGTGGGACCATGGTTCTGTTGGTATGGCTAGAGGTAGAAGAGGACCGACAGGAGACGTTCTGGAGGACTTATGCTGAGCGCACTTTACACAGGAGGCGACAAAGGTGGTTACATCGCGACGAATGGTAGGCCACCAGTATGAACGCAACAGGAACATTAAGGTCTTCTGTGCCCCGGTATGCCCTGCGAAACGGGAAGCGTGTGCCCAGGACAGCACTCTCTTTCGGAGACTGAGGGGAACGAAGGTCTTGCCTGGTGGAGGTGAAGGCTGGACTGTTACTTGAGCAAAGACCAGAGGATCGAGGATGGGTCGAGGAGGAGTGTTAAGATCAGCTGAAGTTTCAAAAGAGCGTGAAAGAGCATCGGCCTTGGCATTCATCGTCCCGGGTCTGAATCTGATTTGGAAATCGAAGCGTTCGAAGAACATGGCCCAGCGGGCTTGACGAGCTGTAAGACATTGGGCGTGCTTGAGGAATGAGAGATTCTTATGGTCGGAGTACACAGTAATTTTATGTCGTGCCCCCTCCAGGAGGTACCGCCACTCCTCCAACGCAGATTTGACTGCCAGTAACTCCTGCTCTCCAATGGGGTAATTCTTTTCTGCTGGAAGAAACTTCTTGGAGAAGAAGGCACAGGGATGAAGCACCTGGTCCTCCCCTCTCTGCGACAAGATGGCCCCCACCCCCTCTGAGGATGCGTCCACCTCAAGAATAAAGGGTTTGTCGAGGTTTGGCTGAAGAAGGATTGGGGCGGAGACAAAAGCATCCTTTAGTTGTTGGAAGGCTTGGGAAGCCTCAGGTGACCACTGACTCGGATCAGAGCCCTTGCGGGTTAGAGCTGTAAGAGGTGCAGCAAGGGTGGAGAAGTTCCGGATGAAACGACGATAGTAATTTGAAAAGCCCAGGAACCTCTGGATGCCTTTGAGCGTTGTGGGCGCTGTCCAGTCTAAGATGGCTCTTACTTTTTCTGGATCCATCTCTATCCCAGTGCTGGAGAGGATGTGGCCAAGGAATGGAATGGAAGTGACCTCAAAGACGCACTTGTCTAGCTTGCAGAATAATTTATTTTGGCGAAGGCGCCGCAAGACCTCAGCTACTGTTTGCCGATGGAGATGGAGGTTAGACGAGAAGATGAGGATGTCATCGAGATACACCACGATGGAATGATATAGTAAATCTCGAAATATGTCATTTACAAATTGTTGGAAGATGGCTGGAGCGTTGCAAAGACCAAATGGCATCACCAGGTATTCGTAGTGGCCATCTCGGGTGTTGAAAGCCGTCTTCCACTCATCTCCAGATCGGATACGGATCAAGTTATACGCCCCTCTTAAATCCAGTTTAGTAAAGATGGAAGCCCCTCGGATTTTGTCGAATAATTCGGTGATAAGAGGTAAAGGATAGCGGTTCTTGATCGTGATATCGTTCAGGCCCCTGTAATCGATACACGGCCGGAGGGTTCCATCTTTTTTTTTCACAAAGAAAAACCCCGCTCCGGCTGGCGAAGTGGACGGGCGAATGAACCCCTTATCCAAGTTTTCTCGAATGTAATCAGACATGACTTTGGTCTCCGGCAGAGACAAGGGGTAGATGCGGCCCCGCGGTGGGAACTTCCCAGGTATCAACTCTATCGGACAGTCCCAGGAACGATGAGGCGGCAGGGTATCGGCACCTCCCTTGCTGAAGACGTCAGAAAAAGAAAGATATGGTGTGGGTAACGACAAGGGTGGAGCTGATGAAGACAAAAGACTGGGACCTCCTACTTCTTGAGGATTAGTTTGATGGAGTGGAATGACACGAGGCATGCAAGTAGTTAGGCAGTTCGTACCCCAGGCTGTGATCTCCATACTGGTCCAATCAATGTGAGGGTTGTGCTTAGTAAGCCATGGTAGGCCCAGGACTACCTGGTGTGAGGATTGAGGAAGGACAAAAAATTCAAGAGTCTCTTGATGTAAGGCACCGATGAGAACTGTCACTGGATCGGTTTGAAGGGTGATTTGCCCACTGCTGATGCGACTCCCATCTACTGCAGTGAGGGCCAACGGATGGGCCAAAGGTTGCACCGTCAAGGAATGTTGCTGGACGAAAGAAGAAGAAAGGAAGTTCCCGGCTGCTCCGGAATCTAGTAGAGCCTGGATCTTGATTTTTCCCTGAGGGCACACAAGGGTAACAGGAATGGTGGGCACAGTTGAAGAGGGAGATGAAAGCAGGACTCCTAACCTGACCTCCCTCGGGGAGGTTAGGAGCGGTCGTTTCCCGGACGCAGTGGACAGGAAGCCAACAGATGAGCGGAAGAACCGCAGTACATGCATAGATTCTCACGACGTCTACGGGACTTTTCCTCCACGGAAAGCCGAGAGCGGTTGATCTGCATGGGTTCGTCTGGTGGTGTGGTTGTGGAAGGCCCAGATCTAGGAACAGGAACAGCGTTGGTGGTGAGACGAGGGCGGAGACGATCGGAGCGATTTCTCTCTAGTTGACGCTCCTGCATCCGTAGATCTACTTTGTTGCACAAGGAGATGAGTTCTGCCAAAGTAGCAGGAGAGTCATGGGTAGTTAATTCGTCCTTGATACGACCTGCCAGCCCATTCCAGAAGGCGGAGATGAGAGCCTCTTCGTTCCACTTTAATTCCGAAGCCAGAGTCTGGAACTGCACAGCATATTGTCCCACTGAACGACTACCCTGGCGAATCCTCAGGATCTCAGTAGCGGCAGACGACACTCTGCCAGGTTCGTCGAAGATGCGACGGAAAGAGGTAATAAAAGCTTCATAGTCATTGAGCAGGGGATCAGCACGTTCCCAGAGAGGGGACACCCAGTCCAAAGCCGACCCTGCCAGGAGAGACACAATATAAGCCACCTTTGCCTTGGAAGTAGGAAAGTGAGAAGACTGTAAGGTGAAATGCACATCGCATTGGTTCAGAAACCCACGGCATCCTTTCGGAGAACCATCATATTTGCTGGGGGTTGGTAATTGCATGTGATGAGGAACTATTGGTCCAGGTGTAGAAACAGGGACTGGAACCTCTGGAGCTGAAGCCACAGAAACTGAGGAAGCCGTCTGGGGCGGAGCCAAGACCTGAAGGAATTGAGCCACTTGACGTTGGGTAGCCTCCACTTGCTCCAGACGAGCCATGATGCTGTGAAGTGCGTCCGCCATGGAAGCCTGTTCTTCACCCGACTCCATCGGGTCAGTACAAACTGTCACAACTGAAGGGCTGGATGAAGTCGTGTGGTGTGTAGCAACCGGAGACGGACCAGAGGAGGAAGGATTAAATCGTGCAGGTTTAATAATAGAATTCATAAATGAAATAGTACACACTTGAATACTTTCTTAAAGTGGCAGTTAGTGGTAATAAGACTTGAGCCAGCACGGCACTTTGAAAGAAGAAAAAGTTCATTGAAACAATAACAGTTCACATACTGCGGACAGCAGGCTGGGGTCTTGAGAAATGAAGAAATCCGGAAAGAGAATGTACTTGATGGTAATGAGGGATCCTTGAAGACTGAAAGAAGCTGGATGATGACAGAAGAATGGGAAGTTGCTTGGAAGCAGACGGCTTGAAGGGCTTAGGCCAGGAAGCTCAGGGATGCAGGCAGAGACCAGACTGTGGAGAGGACTGGCAGCGATGGGGTTAAGCTGAATCGAGTCCAACACAGAGCACTGAAGCAAGGCACCAAGTCAGGAGAGGTGAGTCAGAGAGCCGGAGTCAGCTGGGAGCTGTGAACGCCTCTGGAGACTCTTTGTACTGACACTGAACAGGCCTAGGCAGATCCCCTATATCCCTAGAGGGCGGCTGCCATTGGCTGTCAGGTCAGTATGGGCGGAAACCTCAGACAAGGACCAATCTGCTATTTGCCCTTAACCAAGATGGCGGCGCCGGCCTCCCGGCGCCCTTACAGCACATACCGCTACACTTGCCGACGTCCCACGCTGCCTGCTGCCCACCAGACTGCCGCTGCCTGCTGCCGCTGAACTGGAGACCACTACACGCTAGCCGACGGCGGGCGCGAACGGGTGAGTAGTAAGCCCGCCGCGCACCGCCGCGGCTGAGTGTGACAGGGGCATCACAGTGATGTCATTGCACCTGCCCATGCTGTTTCTCTTCTCCCAGGCCCACTATACTGCACTGCCTGGGCCAGTGGAGAAGGAGGGAGGGATGCAGTGCAGTGGGGAGAGTGCTGCCTGACCAGCTTCAAGGAGATAGAGCTGAGACTGTCGGAGCAGGTTAGTAATGATTACGCATGCTTTGGTGGTTTCCCCCTGCTACTGTGTATTTGGCCACCGGGCACTGGTTATTTTGTCTGATGTAGGCATATATGGAGCTGACTGGATATGTGCAATATGGGGCCATGAGGGAGGCTGGGTATTTGCATGCTAGGGGAGGGTGAGGGCAGTAGCGTAGATAGTGTAAGGCAGACCCCGCTGCTGCTTGGGGGAGTGGGGGCTGCGTGGGCTCCAGGCGCTGCACCTGCCCGGACCCCGGCGCAATGACTGAGTCTGACATGCTGCTGTCCTCAGCAGCAGCGCCGACAGCACGTTCTCTCCCGGCTCCTAAACACCCTGGTGGTGGTCAGACTTCAGAGGGGAGCTGCAGCAGGGACCGAAAATGGGCAGGGTTAACGGATGGAGGGGGAAGAGCTACACGGATGGAGGAGGAGGCGGGGCTATAAGGTAGCAAGAGTCAAGACTGAATGGTGGAAAAAGAAAGAGGAGAGAATGAGCTGCCACCAGCCTGAACTAGGTGAGTAACATGTGAGTGTACTGCAACTGGTGTGGGCATACTGTATGTACAGGAAGCACTACTACTGTAAGCAACTTCTGTCAGCCTATGTATAGGCAGCGCTACTAGTGTCAGCAACTGGTGTGGGCAAATGTATAGGCAGCACTACTACTGTCAGCAACTGGTGTCAGCATATATACAGAAAGCGCTACTACCATCAGCAACTGGTGTGGGCATTATTTATAGGCAGCGTTACTAGTGTTGGCAACTGTTGTGGACAAATGTATAGGCAGCGTTATTACTGTCGGCAACTGGTGTGGGCATATGTACAGGCAGTGCTACTAGTGTCGGCAACTGGTGTGGGCATATGTACAGGAAGCACTACAAGTCTCGACAACTGCTGTGGGCATATGCGTAGTCAGCGCTACTACTGTCGGCAACTGGTGTTGGCATATATATAGGCAGCGCTACTGCTGTCAGCAACTGGTGTGGGCATATGTATAGGCAGCGCTACTACTGTCGGCAACTGGTGTGGGCATTATGTATAGGCTGTGCTATTTCTGTCAGCAACTGGTGTGGGCGTTACATTTAAGCAGCGCTACTACTGTCGTCAGCTGATGTGGGCGTCTGTATAGGCAGTGCTACTACTGTCTGCAACTCGTGTGGGCATTATGTATAGGCAACTCTACTACTGTTGGCAACTGGTGTGGGCGTTACGTTTAAGCAGCGCTACTATTGTCAGCAACTGGTGTGGGCCTATGTATAGGCAACACTACTACTGTCAGCAACTGGTGTTGGCATATGTATAGGCAAAGTCATTACTGTCGGCAACTGGTGTGGGCGTTACGTTTAAGCACCACTGCTACTGTCGGCAACTGGTGTGGGCATTATGTATAAGTAGTTATATTACTACTGTCGGCAACTGGTGTGGTATTATGTATAAGTTACGCTACTACTATCAGCAACTGGTGTGGGCGGTATGTACAGTATAAGTTGCGCTTCAGTCAGTAACTGGGAATATATATATATATATATATATATATATATATAGACAGTATTGCCCAGTACATATATATATATACATATGCAGCGCTACTACTGTTGGTAACTGTGCGCATGATGTAGGCATATGCAGGAGTACTCGGGGCATAGGGTGGAGCATATTATGTGTCGTAATATCATATACTCATTATGGTGTGTGGCATATTGTGTAGGGGGCATTACGGTGTGTGGTATAATGTGTAATGGGCATTACGGTGTGCTGCATATTGTGTATGATGATGATGTATGGCGTAATAAATAATGGGCATTACTATTAGTGGTAAAATGTGTTATGGGCATTACGGTGTTATAAGTACTTTTATATGGCAACGCCCCTTTCTCATGAAGCTACTCTTGAACTTTTAAAAACTGTCCCACTTAAGGTGTGCTTTTATATATATAACGCCTTGGGTGAAATGTAATAGGATGAGAGATTCAGAAAGTGAGAGATTTGGTAAGAAATCTCCAGTTTTTTTAAAGTGGCAATCATTGACACAGCAAAACCAGTGTGATTTTGCTGTGTCAATGATTGCCACTTTAAAAAAACTGGAGATTTCTTACCAAATCTCTCACTTTCTGAATCTCTCATCCTATTACATTTCACCCCTTATGTTTTTTCTTGCATAGTACAGTATGTTAATTGTTTGTGGGCACTGGCCTGTGTTCTGCGCTTGTGTAGCTTCTGATACTGTAATTGCATTTTAAATGCAATATTTGTGGACAGGACCTGACCCATTGGCATTGTGTATATTGCCATGCAATTCTGTCTTCACCAAGCTGGTATTGAGTCATTGGTGGTGAGATACTGGTGCTGAAGCAGCTGAGTCTGCATTTCCCTGGTTTTTCATG
This sequence comes from Crinia signifera, assembly GCF_055691185.1. Taxonomy (NCBI): domain Eukaryota; kingdom Metazoa; phylum Chordata; class Amphibia; order Anura; family Myobatrachidae; genus Crinia; species Crinia signifera. The sequence goes on along the minus strand of NC_139222.1, from coordinate 181,484,319 downwards.
ACACCATCAAAGACTGCAGTTTTCTACCACCTGTCACTATGCTGTGGATCTTCCCAGTCTTTTTTTGTATGTCACAGCACTGCACTTGTTGGCTTTTGCTATATATATATATTTTTTGCAGCTTCGTGTAGTTGTTTGTAGAGTTTGCTCTGTCTGGTTACTTTTGTATATTCTAGGCCACTGGCTCCCTGATTTTCTCACCCACTGCTTACATTTTACCGTTCGGTAGTGGGTGGGTGCTAATCATCTGCTAATCTGCTCCAGTAAACTGTGGGGCAGATGTATTATGCCTGGTGACGTGGTGAAGTGATAATAGCCAGTAATAATGCACCAGCCAATCAGCTCCTAAATGCCATGTTACAGGCTAGGTTTTAAAAATGACAGCTGATTGGCTGCTGCATTATCACTGGTCACTTGTATCAATTCACTAGGCTTAAAAAATCTGCCTCTGTGTTTTCTGATTGGGTGTTGATTGAGGTAACTGAGCATGTTGAGATATAGTTTATGAGGCCTGGGTTTGTGATTTGGCAGACATTATGCCATGGATAATGTTTGTGTTGTACTGGGGAGGTTGGTATCAGGCACCATGACCTGTTCTGATTCCATGGCATCAATTTGTCGCTGTCCTGACAGAGACACCCCGTTTGACATATGTGATTATATTATGTTATATTATGTGATTATCATCCTCTTATATTATGTGATTATATCATACCCTCCAACTGTACCGATTTAGCCGGTACAGTACCGTTTTTTAACAGTTTGTACCGGCTAAATCAAAGTGTACCGAATGTACCGGTTTTCAGGCTATCCCAGCTCGCCATGTGCCCGGGAGATGATATCCTCTGCATTATATCTGCCATATGTATAATCCACTCCGTTTCTGACTACCGACCCAACAATCTGAGTATCCGGGTTCTTCCGGCCGCCTGGCGTACACCGAGTCATTGTCTCTCTCTGTGACAACAGAGTGTTAGTAGCTGCGGTCGCTAGGAGCGGGTGAGGGTCGGGGCACTGGGGCAGGGTGAAGAAGCAGCTTGGGCCGGCACTGTCCAGAAACACTGCTACCCAGCATGCCCCACGGTGCACATGGCGATGGGACATTTACTTTCTGCCAGTGCTCACATTCAGAAAAGGGATGGCCACACCCCCTTTTACCCATGACAACACCCCATTTGCACGTGGCCATACCCCTTTCTGGGGGTGTACCGAATTATGCCCTTCAAATGTTGGAGGGTATGTTATATTGATCTGCCTACCCCTTTTTTCTTGCCATCATATTCTTCTTTTAATATTGTTAATACATTGGAGACGAATTGGAGGTCCATATACAGTGTGCATGTCTTTGGTTACTAGAATAAAGTTAACTTGCTATTAGAATATAGATAATGAAGGTGTTTTGGATACGAGGTACAAGCCGGCTTGTACCTCTTATCCGGCTTGAGGTCACTCACCCTTATAACATCAAACATAGGATTGTTCATGTGTGAAATGAAATATCCACTTTCAGAGAAAATGTGGTTTTGACAATAATTTCTACCCTTTCTTACTTACTTGAGCTGCTGCCTCCATGTTGTCCTTTGGATAAAAGGTGGGACTGTACTGAGGATTCGTTAAAAACAAGCTGACAGAGATCTGCAGAATTCTCTCTGTATCCATCACCATTAAACAAAACTCTCTGTGAAGCATTTTCTATGGAATGATTTTTTTTGAGTGTGTGACATGAGCGGATCACTCAGAGAGTGACAGAGGGGAGCACATTTTATTTTGCAGTGCTAGGTGCTTTTCACATCTGCAAGGTATAAATTGGCTCCCGTGTGACAGTGATTAGAGGTAGAATTCGTAATTTGCCCATCGATGGCTGCTTTTATCTGGATTGTTAAAGAGGTGCACTGTAAATGGAAACACCTGCGACAGAAAATTCCGAGCATGCAAAAAACTGACATAGTGATTGGAAAATTATATATTCCTTCCTGACAAACTGCTGGAACCTCATCAATGTTAACAGCCCACCCTTTCATGATTTTCTTTTAACCTCGCCTGTATTGAATGCAGAGTGTTTTGACCCTCTCTTGCTCCATTGCTTTGTTTTTCGACCAGGAAGATGTATCAGAACAGAATGGGCCTCATTCATAGGTGGACGCAAATCCTTTTGTGACTGTGATCCTATGCACAGCAGGAGCTGAGACAATATGCATTTCTAATTTGTCACTTGTATACAAAGATGCACCATCAGTCGCACCATTGATCTTCTGAGTGCCCAGAATGTTCTCAGAAAAAGGGCCACAACTGCATACAAGGATGCATTCATGCTCCCCAAAACAATGGGGGAACTTTGCTAAGCAAAATACGGTAGGAATTGGCGTATTCAGTCGTATTCGGGCACGTATTCGTATTTTTGTAATTTACTAATGTGAAATACAGTAACGTTAGTATTTTGTTTTTTACGACCGTAACAACCTGTCGTATTCGTATTTTTACAAAATTACAAATCTATACACCATCGGAAGTACTGTATATGCCTTGAATTTTACATTACTGAAATGTAATTTTGAAATTTACTATCAAGTCATATTTCAAAATATGAACGTACTGTATACTAGGTGTATTCTAGTACAATGGGTAAAAAAATACTCCAAAAAAATACACCTTAATATTCAGGTGTATTTCACAAAATCAGACTTTTAACATGTGTATACTAAGCGTATTCTAGTACAAGTTGTAAAAATACTCCAAAAAAATATGACTTCTTACGACATCAATAAATACGAATCTCAAAAATACGACACCTTTGCAAATGATGCTGATTATACGAATTATACGATATGTAAATTAAATACTCCACTGATAACAGTCGTAGTCGTAGTCTTAGTAAATTTCCCCCAATGTGTCATGACACATCTGCATTTCACTCACCCTCACAAGCTGTCAATCATTCTGCATCCAGCGATGACCATCAGTAATCCATTGGGACACAGGCCAATGGATTACTGATTTGGATACATGTCAATGGCTTAGACAATGGTTTAGAGATTGGGACACATGCCAATAGATTACATACGCAGTCAAATATAATCTGCCAACTGTGTAGCTGTGAACCACTCCAAAAACACTTGAAAACTTAAAGTTTGGAAGGTTTTAGAAGACCATGGACACAGGATTGTAATTTTCTAATAGTGACAGTGGAACACCGCTGGCACGAAAGTAATGTTTTTCAATGGCTCTACTCAATTTGACACAGTCACAAAGGTAGTCACTGTTTTTAGTTATATTTGCTTACAATCGCTGACACAGTTAGTCATACTTGCTGACAATCTACCAGTTTGGCACAGCTGTAGTGGGAGATGTGAAATAGTGGAAAAGCATCGTAGCCCAAATAAATACCAATGCAAGGGTGAGGGTTTCCAACTCACTGTGTTGCCTAACCACCCAACCACGGTGTTGCCTAACCACCCAACCACTTGATGGACAGAGCAGCCCATGCAAAAAAGTGGGAGGTATGTAATCCCCCATAAATCTGTTAGGTAATAGAAATACACCTGCACGGCTTGAAAGTAAAATATAAATGGGAATTAGCTGTATAATGTAAAGCTTATACTTTTTTCACTCTCTAAATTATAACTGGTTCTGAATAAACATTCTCTGATGTGGCCAGTTATAGATAAGACTTTCTGTTTTTTTTGGACATTCATTTTGCTATATGAACATAAAACACACAAGTTGCGTTTGATTTGTACTGTATATAGCTGTAAAACAATGGAAATGCCACCCCTACAGGACATAGGCATGAAACTTCCTAGGGATACATGTTTTTTTACTGCTAGAACTGGAGAACTTTGTGGCAACGAGGTGGAAAGCTGTCTGGTAGGTACACAGCACAGCAGGTACTGGAAGGAACAGCCTGGTTCCATCCAGCATCCTTTCTCTCCTGACAGTTCCCTGGTGTGAGTACGACTGTGTGTATCATTGTCAATGTGCTGGCATCTTCTAGGGAGTTAATGCTGAGCAGATGGCACTTGCAGTGTAACGCAAACCATCTCTTAAAACCCATAATTGCTGGCATCTATGCCCTAGAGCAAAGATCCAACCAACTTGTAAGCAGGAATGATGCCATCTTAACAGATGGGCATGAGTGTACTGGGTGCTATCGTGTTTACACATTCTTCGATGCAACATGTCATAAGAATCTAGCACTGAAAGAGTTAAAAACTCTCATGGTTGGTTTGGTTTTTGAATTTGAGACAGTAGTTTGATTTTACTAGATTACTGTAACTCTTGAAACCATGATGTAAGCAATAAATAAAGAAAAATGTAAAAGAGAAAGCAAATTGAAGGTTTGAGCATTTCACTAGTATCTTTGACACCCAGTGCACTGCAGGTGAGCACCAAGAAAATGTGGGCATGCTTTAAGGTGGGAGAGGCATAACCTCACCGGGAGGGGGTGGTCTTGAGGCCTGACCCCCATATTTGGCAATTTGGGGGTCTGGGAGGTGCTGGCTGCCCAATGGGGGGCTGTGGCTGAAGAGTACTTACATACTGACAGAAGTTGTATGCTACATATAATGAAGGATGAAACCTGGGTGTGGCCCACACCACTATTGTGTTACCATTGCGTTTCCCTCAGTGGCATCGCCAGGAACAATGCAGGAGGATGCTGAAAATCTGACCAGAGGACACACAGTAGAGCCTTATTAGAACTAATATTCTGAGCAGACTATACTGCAGCTCAAGATTGTAGTAATTTATTTCTCCTCTGCTGGCTATTGAGTACATCACCTGACCTGTAAGCAAGAAGAGAGGAAGCTAGCATACTGTAGCATACATCTGCATCACCATCTTGGTGGAGCATAACAAGATACGTGTGTAAGGAAGAATTCTGTGGTGTGAATGTGTAGTCTACAACTCAGTAGAGTATATAGATTTTCCTGTAAATTGAAGTTCCAATTTTATAACTGTAGATGTATGCTGTATGTGTATTGAGGAAGTTTCAACGATGCCATCCACTTGTTATACAGGAAGTGGTTGTTATACAGGAAGTGACTGCAGCCATTGTTTTTCATGACTGCAGTTAGTAAAGACACACTTCTGTAGATATTCAAAATCTTGTGGTCATTTGCAAAGAGACCACTTTACATATTGTACATGTGGCAGATGTATTAGCCTGGTGAAGTGATAAAGTAGTGATAAAGTGGAGGGTAATAACCTCCCCACCCAATCAGCTCCTAACTCTATTTCCAGTAAGTTTTTAAGTTATTAAGTTTATGTTAGTGATTGAAAATATCAATTGACTCGCTTGAGCATTTTAACACCAAAAATCTGATTTTCCCAACTTGTTTTTATAGCTTGTCACCAAAAACACCATGACAATCAGGCTTCTACATAGCATACTGTAGCTACTATTACAGCTTGGGTGTGCATTGCTTAGTGCCACAGGAGCTGCTGGGAATTGTAGTCTAGCTCTGTGATTTGTAAATTGCATGAAACATGTATCTGTCAGAAACTGAAACAGACTGTAAACTGCAGAACTTCACTTTGGGCCTTATTTTAGTTCACTCTTTCTGACAAAATCCTTCTTAGATGGGCAAAACCATGTGCACTGCAGGTGGGGCAGTTGTAACTTGTGCAGATATAATTAGATTTGGGTGGGGTTTTACTTCAAAGTGAGATCTATATTGCAGTGTAAAAATAAAGCAGCCAGTATTTTCCCTTCACAGAAACAAAATAACTCACCCAAATCTAATTCTCTCTGCACATTTTACATCTGCCCCCCTGCAGTGCACATGGTTTTGTCCATCTAAGAAGGATTTTGTCAGAAAGAGTGAACAAAAATAAGGCCCCTTGTGACATTCTCAGGAATAGTGGAGCACTGAGAGGCCATGTCCTAGAAAGGAGTCTGATAACAATGAAAGGTGAGGAGTCTGTGACATCCAATAAAGTATTTTTACTTAGGGTCAACAAAATGACCTTATTCGGCGCCACACTGTGTGCTGTCAGGTGTCTATTGAAGAGAGGGGGAAAAAAGACCCTGTGAGGTCATTAATGAGGAAGGGGATCTGTCATGGACACCCGCGTCGGTGCACGGCGGATCCGCTACTCACCCGTCCATGTCTGCAGCTGGCTGTCCATGTGTCCGGCAGGGTCCCAGCAGAAGGCTGGTTACGGCAGGGGAGCAGGTGGGAAAAGCTGCATGGTGGGCGGGTCCCGGCACACTATGAGGGACAGGTCCTGAGGTGATGCTGGGAGGGCAGCGCCACCATCTTAGGTATGGACTAATGGGCTATTGGACCAACCAGAGTGCGACTCCTGGCTTCATTTTTTTCTGCTTTGTGCCCTCAGCTCAGCCTGTCCATTGTCAAGGTTTCGGGGACGCCATACCACATCGTAGCATCCTCTGACTATCCCAGTCCATTCCATCTGATTTTGTTCTGTCCAGGGTCTGCCGGACCACCACGGTACCTTCTAGTTTCCAGCAACTCTCCACATCTTCTCCATTCATCAACACCGGATTCAATTATCCTCATGTCATCTCCAATCTTCTGACCGGACAAAATTCTTCACATCTTCTCCATATATCAATTTTGGATCTAATGATCTTCACGTCATCACCATTCTTCCAACCGGATACAATTATATTTACATCATCTCCATTCTTTAACCAGATTCGATAATCTTCCTAAAACTCTATGCAAGAACTTATTGCTTTCTTATTGGGTTTAACCATTGACTTTTCTAAAAAAAAAAACATTATTTGGGATAAGTCTGTTTGTTTTCCATTGATGAATATGTCCATCATTAAACCTGCTCGGTTTTAACCCTGCAATTTCTTTTCCAAGTGTAGTTCCTGAGCATCACACATATCCTTCCAATCCTATAACTGTGAAAGGGTTCTATGCGGTGACTATTGATAGTGGGTAGTGGGGCTGCTATTAGGTGAGTATTGAATAGGGGTAAGGGCAGGGGCGGGCTGGACCGGGGGGCAGGGTGCCATGTGCCCCCCGGGCCGCTTAAACAATTTGTGTGCGGGCTGCCATATTTCTTCGGCTGCTGCTGCAGCCACGGGGCTGTGACCAGTCTCCGACTGGTCTCCAGAAACATGGCCGCCGGCCTCCTGCACTGAGGATATGTCTAGTGCAGGAGGCCGGCGGCCATGTTTCTGGAGACCAGTCGGAGACAGAGACTCCGTGTGTTTTAATTTACTTCAGGCCTGCCTGTGCGTTCTTCCACATCTACTGTACTTTCCCCGTGCTGCAGCCCGCTTAGGTCCTGCTTCAAGATCAGGTAAGAGGGACTGTACAGCCAGAGCAGGTCCAGTTATTATACAGGGGAGAGCAGCCTGTGGGGGTCCTGTTATTATTATAAGGGGAAGCAGCCTTTGGGGTCCCTTAATTATTATACAGGGGGAGCAACCTGTGGGGGTCCCTTCTTTTTTATACAGGGGGAGCAACCTGTGGGGGTCCCTTAATTATTATACAGGGGGAGCAACCTGTGGGGGTCCGGTAATTATTTTACAGGGGGAGCAGCCTGTGGGGTTCCCATTATTATTGTACAGGGGGGAGCAGCCTGTGGGGGTCCCATTATTATTTTACAGGGGGAGCAGCCTGTAGGGGTGCCATTATTATTATACAGGGGTGCCATCTGTGGGGGTCCGGTAATTATTATACAGGGGGTGCAGCCTGTTGTGTCCTGTTATTATTATACAGGTGGAGCAGCCTGTGGGGTCCTGTTGTTGTTATAATTATAAGACAGGGGGAGTAGTCAGTGGTGTCCTGATATTATAATGGGGGAGCAACCTGTGGGGGTCCGGTAATTATTTTACAGGGGGAGCAACCTGTGGGGGTCCGGTAATTATTTTACAGGGGGAACAGCCTGTGGGGGTCCCATTATAATTGTACAGGGGGAGCAGCCTGTAGGGGTCCCATTATTATTATAAAGGGGTGCCACCTGTGGGGGTCCGGTAATTATTATACAGGGGGTGCAGCCTGTTGTGTCCTGTTATTATTATACAGGTGGAGCAGCCTGTGGGGTCCTGTTATTATTATAAAACAGGTGGAGCAGCCTGTGTGGTCCTGTTATTATTATAAGACAGGGGGAGTAGCCTGTGGTGTCCTGATATTATACAGGGGGAGCAGCCTGTGGGGGTCCTATTATTATACAGGGGAGCAGCCTGTGGTGTCTTGTTATAATTATAAGACAGGGGGAGTAGCCTGTGGTGTCCTGATAGTATACAGGGGAAGCAGCCTGTGGGGTCCTATTATTATACAGGGGAGCAGCCTGTGATGTCTTGTTATAATTATAAGACTTGGGAGTAGCCTGTGGTGTCCTGATATTATACAGGGGGAGCAGCCTGTGGGGTCCTATTATTGATTTTTTTTCTTAATACATATCTTTAAAATGAAAAACCTCAATTTAACGATGCACTGTTAAGGGCGTACACATGGGGCAATATGATCGCTGGCAATATATTGCTCAGTGTCACGTTTTCATCTGCGACCATCTCTGGTCGCAGATAAAAAAGAGCCCGGTAGTGGAAATCAGCTGCGGGCAGAAAACGGGAGCGCGCACCCGACGATTTATAGCCGGTGCACACTCCCATCGCTGGCAATATGGTCGCTCAGCGACCATATTTCCAGCGATATTTACAATAACCATCCCCATGTGTACTCACCTTTACTTATGGGCCGGTGCTCTGGACTTGCCCCCCAGGCTAAACGTTGCCAGCCAGCCCCTGGGTAAGGGAGTGCTTTGAGAGGTAGACATTTGGACCTTGTTAGAAGTTGCCATATTATAGTTGGACCTAAAGATAATACTTGTTCTTCCAGTGCAGTCAGAGGAGTTTTGGACAAATTAAATACTAGTTCTTTACTTTGCGGGGAGGACAGTATCTTGTTTTGTCGGCGGTTCTGGCCCGCGCGCCTCGTCCTCTTCCCGTGGGTAAAGTTGGTTTTGCATGGGTGATCACACCTAAAGGGCCACTTTGTTCACCAATACTAGAAGTAAGTGATTAATTTTCACTCTGTGATGTACTTGTTTCCTGCTGTTGACCTGGTGCTCTCCGATTACGCCGCTGGAATCTTGGTCTATCTCTTTGTTGTTGTCCGGAATAAATCCAGTTATAGACCTGCTTTTGGTCGTAGTCGGCTTGGACTTTACGCATTTTTTCGCGTTTGATCGCGATAAGGTCTCTTTTGTATTTGTCCATTTGTTGTTGGATTTTGTCCATCCAATCTGCGCCAATGTCCTTACTTAAGGTATCCTTGTGTAACCTTTCGAACTCCACAATCTGTTGGTCATATATTTTCTGTTCACGTGTCGCCTCTTCAATTACCAGTAGGATTAAATCCATGGAACATTTGTTCAGGATTGCCATCCACCGGCGACAAAAATTGATGTTATGTTTTCCTATGGTGGGTGAGTTTTTAACTCGGAATCCCCGAGGGATCTGCTTCAGGCGATAATATTCTGACAAGGTCACACTATGATAGGTGAAATCACACTCACGTTGTTTTAATTTGATGAGTTGTTTGTATAAGTGTTCAGGTGGAATCCCCAAACCATCCTCATTCAACCTTTTCTTAGACAGGATGTGTTCAGCTTCAGATTCACTGAAGGATAGATGTTCTCTTACATCCAATTGTAACAATTCAGCTGCCTCCTCTAAGGCTTGACTTGCAGTCGACATAGTTGACACCAATCCCAACAGTGGATATGTCGATTTATAAAAACACACATGCACAGTTCACCTGTGTTGTTTGTGCTGTACAGAAGTCACTAGCAAGTGATCAATCCGGGTATGCTGGATATTCCTTTATAATGAAAGTGGTGCCTTGACAGGACACTCTCTAGGCGAATTTGCAGCCACAAGTGTCCAATATAAAGCAAGGATGGAGGGGTCCGGCACTCACAGTCAGCTCGAAGTATTATGCTGGGGCGCCTTCCTCTGGAACCAGCTGGGATTCCTATGTAGGTGTATGGAAGCGGGCGGCACTCGTCAGACTTGTTGGTGGAAAAATAAAAAGTCTTTATTTATCCGACGGCGTTTCGGGGATTAACCCGTTTTCAAGGACATACAAAGTGCTCAATGAGACGAACTCTATTTAAAAGCAGATAATACCCCGCCCCCCGCACTAATCACAAATCAGCTGGACTTTTATTGTTTTTATAAATCGACATATCCACTGTTGGGATTGGTGTCAACTATGTCGACTGCAAGTCAAGCCTTAGAGGAGGCAGCTGAATTGTTACAATTGGATGTAAGAGAACATCTATCCTTCAGTGAATCTGAAGCTGAACACATCCTGTCTAAGAAAAGGTTGAATGAGGATGGTTTGGGGATTCCACCTGAACACTTATACAAACAACTCATCAAATTAAAACAACGTGAGTGTGATTTCACCTATCATAGTGTGACCTTGTCAGAATATTATCGCCTGAAGCAGATCCCTCGGGGATTCCGAGTTAAAAACTCACCCACCATAGGAAAACATAACATCAATTTTTGTCGCCGGTGGATGGCAATCCTGAACAAATGTTCCATGGATTTAATCCTACTGGTAATTGAAGAGGCGACACGTGAACAGAAAATATATGACCAACAGATTGTGGAGTTCGAAAGGTTACACATGGATACCTTAAGTAAGGACATTGGCGCAGATTGGATGGACAAAATCCAACAACAAATGGACAAATACAAAAGAGACCTTATCGCGTTCAAACGCGAAAAAATGCGTAAAGTCCAAGCCGACTACGACCAAAAGCAGGTCTATAACTGGATTTATTCCGGACAACAACAAAGAGATAGACCAAGATTCCAGCGGCGTAATCGGAGAGCACCAGGTCAACAGCAGAAAACGAGTACGTCACAGAGTGAAAATGAATCACTTACTTCTAGTATTGGTGAACAAAGTGGCCCTTTAGGTGTGAGCACCCATGCAAAACCAACTTTACCCACGGGAAGAGGACGAGGCGCGCGGGCCAGAACCGCCGACAAAACAAGATACTGTCCTCCCCGCAAAGTAAAGAACTAGTATTTAATTTGTCCAAAACTCCTCTGACTGCACTGGAAGAACAAGTATTATCTTTAGGTCTGACATATGTACCAACAACAAAGATGGACCCTTTCAGATGGCAGATTGATACCTTCAGGTTCAATAGATCCCTCAAATTAAAGGAGCATTTTGGCAAACAAATCACAAAACCTAAAGGAACCCACATTGAATCCGAGGAACCAATACCACAACAACTAAAGAAAGTGATTCCTGCTTCCAAATTTGACCCAGTATCGACTAGTCCTTCAATCAAGACCTATACCCGACTTCTACAACAAATGGGTGAGATAACATCAGAACAGGAAGCTCAACTTTACAATTTAACAAATACCCAACGTGAGGCCCTCAAAGATCTTTCCAAAAGAAGGGACATTATTGTGCGGAGCGCGGACAAAGGGGGAGCAGTCATTGTCCAGGACATTGAGGATTATAAATCTGAATGCTATAATCAATTATCGGACATTAACACCTACAGAACTCTGCCCAAGGACCCAACAGCTACTTTCAAGCAGGATTTGGACTCCTTGCTGTTAGAAGCTCACAGAGAAGGTTATGTGAGTAGTGATCTGTACAATGCATTGAGGGTGGAATTTCCGGTAGTACCGTTATTCTATACTCTGCCGAAGGTGCACAAGGACCCCAAATGTCCACCAGGCCGACCGATAATTTCGGCCCGGGGGTCCTTGTGCCACCCGATAGCTATATACTTGGATAGCATCCTTAATCCTTTGGTACAGACCATGCAAGGTTATTTAAAAGACACCACTTCTCTATTAAGGGATCTAGATGTTTTACAGTCTAATGATAATCTTGCCAATTATAGATGCATTTGTACAGCAGATGTTACCAGTCTCTACACCTGCATCCCTCATGATGCAGGTGTAGCGGCGGTAGGTAGATTTATGTCATCCATGCACAACTACAAGGGACCACCCATAAATTTGGTACAACAACTGCTCAGTTTCGTCTTAACCCATAATTATTTTATTTTTGACAGTAAATATTTTTTACAGACATCTGGCTGTGCAATGGGGTCCCCAGTGGCCCCGGCATATGCAAATATATTCAGGCACCATATCGAGCAATCCTTGTTTTTTCACCAGCAGGCATTAATTCCTGAGGTATTAATTTTTCGGAGATTTATCGACGATTTATTGATTGTTTGGGGTGACGATCCTGAGCAGTTAATTCAGTTACTACTCAATCATAACTCATCTGATTGTGTGGTAAAATTGACACACACCCTTGACCTTAATACGGTACAGTTTCTTGATGTAAATATTGAAGTGCGTGATATATTAATTCATACCTCTCTGTTTATCAAAAAAACAGATCGCAACACTGTTTTACGTAATGAGAGTTTCCACCTCGCAAGGGGTTACCTTACTCACAGTTGTTACGGGTGAGAAGGATAACCTCGGATCAATCATTAATCGAACCAGCCTTGGATGCCATGATAGAGAGGTTCATCGATAGGGGTTATTCCCGTAATGAACTATTGATTTTGAAAAATAAGGTTCTGAATATACCACGTTCCAACCTTTTGACACACACTAAAAAGCACCCTAAAGCTATTGGTAATAGGATCCCGTGGGTTAATCAATACTCCGTAATGAGTAAAAAGAACACAAGGAGTGCCAAGCAATTTTGGCCTGCCATCTCTACGGATAAGGACCTTCCCCTTTTGTCCAACACCCAACTACTCCCTAGTTATACTAGGGGTAAGAATATTAAAGATCAAGTAGTAAAACTAGACATCTCCGGTTGGGACAAACCACAGGGTCCCAAATTCTTGGGAAGAAAGAATGGCTGCTACCGCTGCCTGGGGTGTATAACCTGCAGGTCGATGACGGTAGGGCCATCATTTAATCACCCACATTCGGGGAAACGTATCCCCATTAATTTTCCTCTATCTTGCCATTCCTCTTTCGTGGTATATTTATTAACCTGTCCCTGTGGCCTGACTTATGTGGGGAAAACCCAGCGCACCTTTAAGGAGCGTATGGCCCTACATAGGTCAGGCATACACCAGGGGTTACTAAGTGGCCACAGTGATCAACCAGTGGCCCGCCACTGCATCAGATTTGGACACAGTGTGGCAAGCATAAGATCCATGGTGTCACAAACTTGGGGTGCACTACCACTCGGGGATTGGCTAGACCTGACACAGGGGCGCGGAGTCTAACCGTGCCGGGGGTTTTCTGCCAGTGACCCCTCCAAGCGGGATATGGGCTTCTGCGGCACCCGACACGTCGGTCGCGGCCCCCTGGTCAGGTTCCCCGTATGAGTGGCGGTAGCTTGTGAAATATGGAAGCGTGGTTGTCTAGCCGAGTTGGTATCAGTGCGGGCAAGTAGGAACACAAGGGAAAGGCAAAGGAGTATCCAAGGACAGGCCGGGTCATACACTGGAAGCACAGTTCGCGGTACACTGGGATAAGGCTGAAGAATAGTCAAACGGCAAGCTGGGTCATACACCGAGTCACAGGACACGGTACCAAAGGATCAGGCAGGAGAATAGTCAGGAGACAAGCCGGGGTCAAATATGGTAATCAGGAAACTGGTAATATACTAAGCACAAGGACGCTGGAGCTGGTGTGAACCTATACTCTGGCAGCTTCTGTCTCCCAGAGGCTGCCCTTTATAGGAAGCACAGGAAACTCACAGGTGAACTAATCAGTGGGCTGAGCATGCTCAGTTTACACTGAACTCTCCTGCAGGAGAGAGTTACCAGGTGTTACTAATTAGCTGAGCTCAGATCTCACAACACAGTTCAACTATACAGAGCTGTCAGCAGCAAGGACTCCTCCAGGTGCTGTAATTAGCAAAGCTCAGGCCACACAGAACTTCCTTGCAGCATGGAGCAGGCTGAACAGACAGGAGAAGCCACAAACCAGGTAAGAAACAAACAATAACTGAATGTTGTGACATTACCCTCCCCTCTAGGGGTGGGCTCCGAACACCCCACATGGATACTTTCAAGGTCGCCTGTGGTGCTTCTTCTTTTTCTTAGAAGAACACTTAGATCCCTTCAAGGCTGGTGACGCCTCTGGCTCTTCAAAGTGGGCTCTGGCCAACACTAGACCACCCAAAAAAGGAGCAGCATCGTGTTCAGAATCATAATCTGAGTTGAAGTCTAGTTCTGGGGTGCAAATCAAAGATTTTTTAGCGGATGATTCTTTGAGACCATGAAGTGCTAAAGAGCCGACACGGATGCCCCTAACTATTGAGTTCTTCGATTCAGATCTTGGCAAAAAATTTTTTGCAGAAGCTCTAGTACTCTCGGTATGCCATCTAGATGACCCATGGTTTTGAAGAGGCATAGGCAGACTTTTAGCCAAGGAGGATGAAGGAGTCTTTGATCCAAATTTGTCAATCACGGCCCTGGAGAATGATATCAGATCTCGCAGTCGAGGATCATTGGCTTCAACAAGTGGATTGACCCATTCTAGTGCTTCTCCTCGGAAGGATAAGATCATAAATTTTGCAATATTTGCCAGATTAACCCCGGAGGATGGATCAAAGTTCATGGCATCTAAGTAGTAATCAGCTAAAGCCTGGTAATGGGCAATGTTCCCATCAAAGCAAATGACTTCAGAAGACTCTTCAGCTGGCTTTTGTGTACTAGCCAACCCTGGTGGGACCTTAGACACAACGGATGTCTCTTGAACTTGAGGCACTGCTGAAGCCTTATGGATGTCCAGTACAGTGGGCATCGGTACTCTAGAAATTTTTTCTTGGCTGACATGTTTAGGCCCAGGGGTCATGGAAGCAGACCTGGAGACCACAGAGGTAAAGGAGACAGGCCCGGACGCCACGGAGGAAGGCCCGGTGGCCAAGGAAGCGGACCCGGAGGCCACGGAGGCAGGCCCGGAGGCCACGGAGGCAGGCCCGAAGGCCACGGAGGCTGGCCCGGAGGCCACGGAGACTGGCACGGAGGCTGTGGAAACTGGCCCGGAGGCTATGGAGACTGGCCCGGAGGCCACGGAGACTGGCCCGGAGGCTGTGGAAACTGGCCCGGAGGCTATGGAGACTGGCCCGGAGGCTATGGAGACTGGCCCGGAGGCTGTGGAGACTGGCCCGGAGGCTGTGGAGACTGGCCCGGAGGCCGCGGAGACAGGCCCAGAGGCCATGGAAGTGGACCTGGAGACCACAGAGGCAGGCCCGGAGGCCACGGGGACTGGCCCGGAGGCCAAGGAGATTTTCCCGGAGGCCACAGAGACTGGCCCGGAGGCCACGACACACAAGTCCTCATGCCCGGAGGCAAGGGCAGATGGGTCCTCATGCCCGGAGGCAAGGGCAGATGGGTCCTCATGCCCGGAGGCAAGGACAGATGGATCTGCACAAGGAGTGACAGACCTGGAACCCCCACCTGGGGTGAGTGACTCGGAACCTCCACTTGGGGTAACGGACTCGGAACCCCCACCTGGGGTGACGGACTCGGAACCCCCACCTGGGGTGACGGACTCGGAACCCTCACCTGGGGTGACGGACTCGGAACCCCCACCTGGGGTGACGGACTCGGAACCCCCTTCTGGGGCGATGGACTCGGAACCCCCTTCTGGGGCGACTGACTCGGAACCCCCTTCTGGGGCGACTGACTCGGAACCCCCTTCTAGGGCGATTGACTCGGAACCCCCTTCTGGGGCGATTGACTCGGAACCCCCTTCTGGGGCGATTGACTCGGAACCCCCTTCTGGGGCGATTGACTCGGAACCCCCTTCTGGGGCGACTGACTCGGAACCCCCTTCTGGGGCGATTGACTCGGATCCCCCTTCTGGGGCGATTGACTTGGAACCCCCTTCTGGGGCGATTGACTCGGAACCCCCTTCTGGGGTGATATATAGAGCCCCTTCTTGAGGCAAAGTGCTCAGTGGCCTAACCTGGGAAGCCACACTCAGAGACCCTTCCTGGGGTGTGGCTACCAGAGGATCCTTTTGGGGTGCAACTCTCGGAGATTCCTCTTGGGGTAGTGTACTCAGAGGCCCTTTTTGGGGTACCACTTTCAGAGACCCCTCTTGGGGTGCAGTGCTCGGGAAACCCTCCTGGGGCGCAATGCTCAGAGACCCTGTTTGGGGTGTGGTACTCTGAGACCCTGCTTGGAGTCTGACAGTCTGAGACCCCTCCTGGTGCACGACACTCTGAACCCCGTTCTGCGGCTTGAGAATTTGAGAACCCTCTTGGGAAATTACCCTCCGAGACCCCTTCTGAGAAAAAAGACTCTGTACCCCTTCTTGGGGCTCGCCATTCTGAGACCCCTCTCGGAACTCGACACTGTGAGAGTCCACTTGGGTTGAAACACTTTGATGCCCCTCTTCGGGCAAGACACTAGGAAGCCCTTCCTTGGGCAAGACACTAGGAAGCTCCTCCTGGAGCACAATAATCGGAAGCCCCTCCTTGGGCTGGACTAACAGAACCCCCTTCTGGGGCTGGCTGGACAGAACCCCATCTTTGGGTTTGATACTCGGACTCCCCTCTCGGAACTTGACACTCGGGTTCGCTTCTTGCGGCTTGACCGAAAATGTAATGCTATTAGGTAAAAAGATTTTAGTTCTTGGACCCCAGTGATAGCCTTGAAACTCTTCCTGAGCGGGCACAGAAGCAACAACCTTATTCCTGGCCTCTCGGAGGGAGCAATCCCCAATCAAATGGTCCTGGTCTCCACAATAAAAACATAAATTTAAGGACCTGCGTCGCTGGCGTTCCTCACCTGACAACTGGGGACGAGGCCGACTCACGTACTTGTCCTTTAAGGGCACAGATGTATTTGCCAATGGTGTACCCGGAGTGGAATCTGAGGGTCTTGCAGACACCAAGCCCACAGTAGACTCGCCGAGCAGTTTGGTGACAAGGGTGAGGGCGTTAGACAGCAGCTCCTGTAACTGCTGTATTAGCAGGCGAGGCACCCTGATGAACTCCGGATCAGAAATCACTGGTGTTGGAGAGGGTGGAGCGAGGTCCAATTGCTGCTGCAGAGTTTGCAAGCTTTGCATAATCAGAGCTTGGTGCTGTCCTTGCTTGTCAACCCGGACCAGCAGGTGTTCCAGGAGTTCTTTATGAGACATGCCACTAACAGCCTCCATATTCCAGTTGGCCAGAGTATTCTGTCACAAACTTGGGGTGCACTACCACTCGGGGATTGGCTAGACCTGACACAGGGGCGCGGAGTCTAACCATGCCGGGGGTTTTCTGCCAGTGACCCCTCCAAGCGGGATATGGGCTTCTGCGGCACCCGACACGTCGGTCGCGGCCCCCTGGTCAGGTTCCCCGTATGAGTGGCGGTAGCTTGTGAAATATGGAAGCGTGGTTGTCTAGCCGAGTTGGTATCAGTGCGGGCAAGTAGGAACACAAGGGAAAGGCAAAGGAGTATCCAAGGACAGGCCGGGTCATACACTGGAAGCACAGTTCGCGGTACACTGGGATAAGGCTGAAGAATAGTCAAACGGCAAGCTGGGTCATACACGGAGTCACAGGACACGGTACCAAAGGATCAGGCAGGAGAATAGTCAGGAGACAAGCCGGGGTCAAATATGGTAATCAGGAAACTGGTAATATACTAAGCACAAGGACGCTGGAGCTGGTGTGAACCTATACTCTGGCAGCTTCTGTCTCCCAGAGGCTGCCCTTTATAGGAAGCACAGGAAACTCACAGGTGAACTAATCAGTGGGCTGAGCATGCTCAGTTTACACTGAACTCTCCTGCAGGAGAGAGTTACTAGGTGTTACTAATTAGCTGAGCTCAGATCTCACAACACAGTTCAACTATACAGAGCTGTCAGCAGCAAGGACTCCTCCAGGTGCTGTAATTAGCAAAGCTCAGGCCACACAGAACTTCCTTGCAGCATGGAGCAGGCTGAACAGACAGGAGAAGCCACAAACCAGGTAAGAAACAAACAATAACTGAATGTTGTGACACATGGTAATAGACCAAGTGCCATTTTCATTGAGAGGCGGTAATAGAAACAAAAAATTGTTGCAAATTGAAAGTAGATGGATCTTTAAATTGCAGACACTGGCCCCAAAAGGCCTTAACGAAAGTTTAGGGTTACAGTGTTTCCTGTAAAAAATTAAAAAATTAAAGATTAATGGACACAGTTCCTTTACCCCTTTGATTCCGGTGGCTATATGCTTCAACCAATGTATTTTTATACACTTATTCCCACATTCTTGGGGTTTAACAATAATGGACCTCTGCTGTATATAATATTAAGGTTTTCTTCTTCTTGCCCGTTTGTGACTATTTCTTGTTGCCACTCTTAAGCAGTTGCTATGTTTATTATCTAATATAAACACGGGACATACATATTTTAGAGTAAAACTAATACTCGATATGCCCAATCTTGCAGTATAATGTATATTGATCCAAAATTATGTCATTACTTACTATAACACCGACAAAGATTTGTGGATATCTAGATTGTTTTTAAACATAGTGTTTTTTTCACATTATAATGATTTTAACAATGTTTTTAATATGTTTCCTGATGCAGGACTGTTTGTTGATGTCGGTTGCCTAGCAATGACGCTGTCAGCGCAGGGACGCGGCAGGGTGAAGCGTAAGCATGTCAGATGACCGGAAAAGGAGATCACCACTCCGACGCCACTTCCGGGTTAACAGCGCCATGCTAGATTAGCGTGGGCTGTTGCCATGGTGCGGATGGGGAGGGAGACCCGCTTCCGGAACACCGACTGCAGCGGCTAACTGCGAACGCGCCTGGTAAGTCCAGCTGATTTGTGATTAGTGCGTGGGGCGGGGTATTGTCTGCTTTTAAATAGAGTTCGTCTCATTGTGCACTTTGTATGTCCTTGAAAACGGGTTAATCCCCGAAACGCCGTCGGATAAATAAAGGCTTTTTATTTTTCCACCAACAAGTCTGCCGAGTGTCGCCCGCTTCCATACACCTATATATATATATATATATATATATATATATATATATATAGTGGGTAGACGGACTGGCACTCTTCTATCCTGAGTCAGCCGCCCTGGTGCTCGGCTAAGCAATGTTTAAATGGATGGAAGAAAAAGCAGCTACTCCAGGGACTTGATACAAAACGTGTATTGAAAAATCAACGATAAAAGACCGCCAACGTTTCGAGGCAACAACACCCCTTTGTCAAGGCAATATTATAAGTGTAAAACAGCATTTTTTGCTGTTTTACACTTATAATATTGCCTTGACAAAGGGGCGTTGTTGCCTCGAAACGTTGGCTGTCTTTTATCGTTGATTTTTCAATACACGTTTTGTATCAAGTCCCTGGAGTGCCTGCTTTTTCATCCATCGATTTAAATATATATATATATATATATATATATATATATTCCAGATGCCCGGCACTCCTGTGGATGTTGCTTAGTAATGACCCGGTGCCTTCCTTATTGACTTGGTAAGTCCTAGTAGAGTCTGGGGTAGAAGTAGGCGGCACTCACGGATTTTCAGTGAAGCATAACAAAATTAATTGTGACTCCAACATGTTTCGGGCGCAGCCCGTCCTCAGGGAACAATTCACACAGTGCAATGTGGGCATATAAATACACAAAACCATACAGGAAAACCCGCCCCCTGCCTCATTAGCCCCTAACAACACTCACCTGTGGGCTTCCCTGCTGGCTGTCTCACCCGTCCGCCATCACCGCGCTCTGCTGGCTTAGACACCAAAGTTGAAGCCCCGGCTTCTCCTTCTGATGTCATCAGCCTTCGCCTTGCGCCGTGGAATGCACAGGGAGTCCAAGCCTCCTTCTGGGTGCCGCTTCAGGGATTCGTTGTCAAGGCAACAAGGCGCACCTATAATACACAAAACAAAATTTCATAAAACAGTGTAACTTGTGTGATTTAAGAGACCTGTGAGGGTCAATTTAAGAGACACCTATCTGGCGTCATATATTGGCTGCAGTGTTATACTGCAGCTGTGAAATAAAAATGTTATCAAACGAACAACATACATATAAAATGGCTCAGCAGTAGTGTGGCAGGCTTGGTATATTTCACTCTAATAATTTATTTCATTAAAAGACCTAACCTGTCTACAGCAACGTTTGGGTACTACACAGTTCTGAATAAATCTATAAAATTAATTTATTAAATAAAATGCTGTAACCCGTGTTGCTCATTCAGGCCCCTAGGGGCCAGCGTGTCAAGTAGGTGGATCCACCTAGCTTCGGCCTGTAAGAGTTTCTTTTTCGATTGCCTCCTCGACCTGTGTCAATGGCTTGTCGTATGGCCAAACGATGGTTGGCCATACGTTCTTTAAACTGGCATTCTGTCTTGCCCACGTAGTATAAGCCACATGGGCAAGACAGAATGTGTACCACGAATCTGGACGAGCATGTGACAGAGTGTCGTATTTTGAATTTTTTCCCCGTATGTGGATGACTTACAGTGTCTCCAGTTAGCATTGAACTGCAGGTTATGCAGCCAATGCATCTATAGCATCCTTTTGGTCTCGATAGGAAATGCAATGGTATGCTTTTTTCACTAGTGTGGACACATCTGTTTTCACCAAAAGGTCTGCCAGATTGCGCCCTCTCTTCTTGTACAATGGTGTGGTATATCGCCAGCGGCTTGGCGTAGCGATGAGGTCCAATGTGGCCCCATCCTACGCCAATGCATATATGAATGTGATTGATCATAACTTGTTTTTTGCAGCCCAACATGCAGAGAAGGTTTTACTGTATTTACGTTTTATTGATGATTTGCTCATTTTTTGTCGGGGTACTCCTAGTGAGTTGGAAGATATCTTTAATGCGCAAAATGCTAGCAACAGCCCGATAAAGCTCACTTACAATCTGAGCAGGGATACGGTGAACTTTCTCGATGTTAAAATACAGTTGATCAATAATAAAATAGAAACATCATTGTATGTCAAGGAGACAGACCGCAACACCATCTTAAGGCAGGAAAGCTGTCACCCCATCCCCCTGAGGCAGGGATTAACCTACTCTCAAATGTTTAGAGTGAGACGTATCACCAGCAGGGAGGATGAGGTTAAAGAGGAACTTGACAACATGCAAGCTAAATTTGAACAGAGGGGTTATAGAACAAAGGACCTGGTTAAAATCAAGCAAAAAGTTATGGCTACACCAAGAGAGCAGGCACTGACAGGGGCCGCCAAAGAAAAAACATTAGGAAACAGAATCCCCTGGGTCACTAAATTCAGTGTAGAGAGTGGAGAAACCACCAAACAGGTAAAGGCGTTATGGCCTATAGTAGCCACAGACCGAGAGCTAAAAAGCCTTCATGGCAGCAGAATTATGCCAGCCTATAAGAGAGGGCGCAATCTGGCAGACCTTTTGGTGAAAACAGATGTGTCCACACTAGTGAAAAAAAGCATACCATCGCATTTCCTATCGAGACCAAAAGGATGCTATAGATGCATTGGCTGCATAACCTGCATTGGAGACACTGTAAGTCATCCACATACGGGGAAAAAATTCAAAATACGACACTCTGTCACATGCTCGTCCAGATTCGTGGTATACATTCTGTCTTGCCCATGTGGCTTATACTACGTGGGCAAGACAGAATGCCAGTTTAAAGAACGTATGGCCAACCATCGTTTGGCCATACGACAAGCCATTGACACAGGTCGAAGTGACCAACCAGTAGCTCGCCACTGTGTAGAACACAAACACAGTTTGGCGAGCATCAGATCAAAAATTATAGATCAGGTCCCCGCCACAGCCAGAGGAGGCAATCGAAAAAAGAAACTCTTACAGGCCGAAGCTAGGTGGATCCACCTACTTGACACGCTGGCCCCTAGGGGCCTGAATGAGCAACACGGGTTACAGCATTTTATTTAATAAATTAATTTTATATGGCGGACTGGTGAGACAGCCAGCAGGGGAGCCCACAGGTGAGTGTTGTTAGGGGCTAATGAGGCAGGGGGCGGGTTTTCCTGTATGGTTTTGTGTATTTATATGCCCACATTGCACTGTGTGAATTGTTCCCTGAGGACGTACTGCGCCCGAAACATGTTGGAGTCACAATAAATTTTCTTATGCTTCACTGAAAATCCGTGAGTGCCGCCTACTTCCACCCCAGACTCTATATATATATATATATATATATATATATATATATATATTGTAAGACAGTGGCAGGGAAAGTCATAGATGGCAGGTACCTTTCCCCTAGAATCCTGTCTTATGGCATATAATCTGTGTGGTAAACTCTGGCTTACAAAGGGTGTTCTGTCCTGGGCTGGTAATCAGGAGAGTACCTGATTCTTTAAAAAGGAGCCAGCCCTCTCCATAGGTCTCTCTCCCTGGGTGTTGGAGGCAGTAAGCTGCTGCTAGAGAGAGACAAGGCTGTAAGTAAGGCATTACTTGATCTATATCTGCTGTGTGTGTCTAGTGTCACATAGTGTGGCCCTGTTATAGAGAGGAACGTTTATTCTGTTTAGTTAGATCTCAGACGAGCAGGTTTTATTTTTCTGTTTTGCCTGAAGTGTAAAGGCTGATTTTTTTGAGTTTATTGCTCTGAGTGATGCAATAAACTCAGGCAAGCCCTGTTTTGGACCCAAGCCGTGATGTCACTGTCTAAGTCTGTGCCAAAACCTCACCTGTGCCTACCCGTTTGACGCTAAAACCCCACAATATATATATCTATATATCTATATATAGATATATATATATATATATATATATATATATATATATATATATATATATATATATATATATATATATATATATATTGCTGTGCAAGTTTCTAAAAAAGGTGGTTATCCGTCAGTTTTTACTTTAGTAATGTATGTTGGAATTCTACTAAAACACTGGGAAAATCACCATAAATCTACAGTTTTGTATAAAAAAGCTTAGTAAGCTGTACCCTAAAATTCATTTAATGCCATGCAAAAAAATGAATATTTGCCATGTAAATGATTTTTGTGCCATTGCTTCCATGCAAAATATGTTTATGTTCAACTCTGCATGAGGCCTGCATTGTATTTCCCAATATTTGGTTAATAAAGCTATTTATTGATGGTTTTGTGATTTTAAAAACTTTAGATCTCAAAGAAAATAATTTGCTTGGATAATTAAAAATGTTCAGGACAAATTAATACCGGGGTATAAAATATTTCTACATAAAATAGAGCATCCCTCCCACATAATAACAGAACCATTGAAATGCACACACGCTATCCCTCAGTCTTCCATTTTACACTGTTTAGATTCAACAGAGATAAAGAAATCTGGGAATTATTCCAGAATATCTCATGTTTCATCATTTTGTTTTGTAATTCCTTTTAAATATGATCAGTATAAATCTACAATCATTTTCCGGTAATAACAAATTGGCTGTTACAGCGTGAAATTGAACAACTCCCAGCATCAGTAAATAGTGTGAATGACATCATGGAAAAATTTAGTTTATCTCTTATCCTGTTTTCCAACTTTAATTAACTTCTGCAGTGTGGGTGACCCAGTACATGGTATTCATAAAAAGGACAAGCACATGAAGAATGTAGATGAAATGCTTACAACAAAAAAATTAGCCCTGGGAGATTTGATTCATCCAGCCGCTACTGTGCGCTAATGG
Organism: Crinia signifera; assembly: GCF_055691185.1. Taxonomy (NCBI): domain Eukaryota; kingdom Metazoa; phylum Chordata; class Amphibia; order Anura; family Myobatrachidae; genus Crinia; species Crinia signifera. The sequence continues at coordinate 181,460,735 of NC_139222.1, read as the reverse complement.
AGCACCAATTGGACATGACAACATAAGATCTGATTGGTTCTTACTGTCACCTCTCCAGATTTATTGCTTTTTTTTTTGCACACAAAACATTATGGGGGAAATTTACTAAGATGTGAGTTGTATTTCACATGAGATGTTGCTATTGGCAACCAATCAGAAACGACTTCTCATTTTTTTAGCACCTTCTAGAAGATAATAGATAGTACTGTATGTGATTGGTTGCCTACATCCCATCTGAAATACAACTCACACCATAGTAAATTTCCCCCTAAATGTACAAAAAAGGAGCCTATCTAAGAAGGTTGGTACAAAACCAACCTTAATGCTGCTAATTAAAGCTTATTTTTGAATTGCAGTCTGTTCCCAAACATATAATGGGCTGCATTTCCCTCAGACATTATGTATAGGAAGGGTTCGACTAAGGCAGGAGTCCTCAAACTATTTTTCTCTGGGACCCCATCAGACAATAAAAATAGTTACAGCAAGTTACCACAGAAGCTCATCACATCACATGTGTGATCAGCAGACAGCACATACACATATCTCCCAACATGACCCATGCCAGGAGGGACACAATGCTCTGCTCCTGGACTTTCCTCATAATGTATGATTGCCATCACCTGTGTTGAACAGGTTAATTGCTAAGAAAGATGCTTCAACACAGGTGATGGTAATCATACATTTAAGAGGAAAGTGCAGGAGCGGAGCAATGTGTCCCTCCTGGAGAGGGTCATGTTGGGAGGTATGCATACACGTCAGCATTGTTGAGGCACAACATGATGGGAGGAGTCTAAAATAACAGACAATTTAACAGACTTTATAGACTCCTTAAATCACTGACAGACTAGAGAAGTCATCAGCCTGATGGCCAGCAACATGGAGTCGCGACCCCATGCTGAGAAGATCAGGAACCACTTTGGGGTCAGGACCCACAGTTTGAGAACCGCTGGACTAAGGGCATTGCTCAGAGTTCTGTGAGGATTTGCAAAACTACAACCCGCACTGAATCAGGCCCTAAGTGCCTAATGGACCTGGAGTGGAGGAGGTGAGGCCAATGCCATGTAGGCATGTAGAACCCATACACTATACAGTATGGCCCAGTTTCTCCCTATAAAAAAAACCAAAATTTACATAAATGTGTAAAATAGGAATGTCATTTTAATACTTATGATTTATGGTCAACCATGTGGCCAGCTGATGTCTCTCTGGTGATCATTATGCTCTCATGGTGATTTGTATGGCATATTTTTATGTGGAGGCCTGGAGCTACAGCTCCATCTGCCCCAATTGTTAATCTGGCCCTGTACCTTGGAGTGCTCAAGTTTGCATATATGCATTAGGCTCTGCAGTGACCCCATACTATGAATATATGACTATAGATTATACACTGAGATGATCACATGTACACTTTTATGCTCAGCAAAGCTGAATTCTACCTGGTCGCTACAATACAATGCTGTCCCTACCAGCTGAGGCAACCCTCCTCTTGTGACAGATGTACAAAGATGGTCTCCACCTTGAGCTAATATAACCTAAGTAGGAATTACAGTATGTGACTAAATAAGATGATGAGCAGAAACTGATGATGGATATACTGTACAAGCCTGTCCCCTTTACGATGAAGGGTTTACAAAGCTGTTGATCTCCAATATCATGGTTGGTAAATTAAGCTTAGCCAATATGGCAATCAGAGACAAATCTGGCTCAGATTCACCTGCATTGGTTTAGCTGGATTAAGGAAAACGCAGGGGTATGATCATGGGGCCCATCTCTCTGTTGGAAATGATACGTGTGCAGGTCTTGGTATTGCAGAATTATATAGGCACACACCTGCAGATGACTCAAACGAGTATGTAGACACTGGAAGTGTGATGGATAATATGTAATCGCAGGTCTCTGCGAAGTTGTGCCTTCCACTCTACAGGGAGGGGACCAGGGCCTGATCCCATTCTCATCGATCGGCGGGATGCTGCAGCATGAAGGAGGCAAAGATAAACGTGGCTCAATCTGTATTACATAGTTTCATACATTAATAAGACAAGATGGCCCTGTAGATGCACAGTAGATCTCCTGATGGCCAACTTGGGATCCCTGATCTGTGCAGAACTGTACTCCTCTTTCAGCACTCTACTGGATGTGTCACTGTGGTGCACAGTACATTATGTCCACATTTTTTTCTTCTACTTCCCCTTACCCCTGTGTGATACTGATCCTTCTGTCCATGGTTCAAGGGGGGCAGTGGCACATAGCACATGGTGAAATGACACATACAATTGGGGTAGTGGCAGATAAAAAGGGTAAATATTACATAAAATGGACTAAAAATGGATAAAAAGGGATAAAAAACACATACATTCGAGGAGGAGTGGCACAAAGCAAAAATACAGAAGGATGTTTGGTTCACAGTAAAAAAATATGCAGGATCGGAGGATGATGGTCTTAATTGTAGAAAATACAAAGGGAGACTTTCTAAAGATATAAGAGGGAATGTGTGGTCTGGAGCATGCTGCATATTACAGAAATTACCAGACAGAGGGAGGAGGGTGCAAGAAGCAAAATTTATATATGACAAACAATGGAGAGGATGTGTTAAATACAATAAGAAACATATAGATGGGGAGAGGGGGGGGGGGCTTAGTAAATACAATGTGGAGCACAGAACATAACATAAAGGGGGGAACATACAGACATATAAGGAGGAATTCAGTTGCTGGTGTTGATAGTTATTGATGATGGTTATTTCACTTTTGTTACAAGAAAAGATAGCTATTTGCAGGAGTTCCCACACATATTAAGGATCTGTCTATGAAGGGATAACAGAAGATATACTGTATCTGATACTGTTTCTAGGGTTCCTGCTAACGCCTGTAGGATTAATGTCTTTGCTTTCTCTATCCGTGCAGATGATTGCTGATGTCTGGGGGCAGTGCAGGAAGCTCCCAGTGTATTACTGGTTGGACAAAAGCATGAGGAGAAGCTAATGATGCTGCAGGCAGAACTAGAAGTGATGCAATGTGGTTTGTTCCAATGGCAATGGGAGACTACTTCCACCATCAGGAGAATTTTTATTCTTCTTCTGCCATTAATAATATTATTTTCAAGTACTATCAACCAGGCGGATGAGTACCCCCAGGTACTCGTACCCCCAGGTTGGGAACCCCTGTAGTAAACCTTGGAGAGTGATAAATCAGAATCAGCTTTATTGGCCAGGTATACTTGCGCATACTAGGAATTTGTTTTCGGTTTGCTGTGCAGCAGCCAGGTGGGTAACAAGTAAACAGCATACAGTATAAACAATAAACAATATAAACAGGTGGGGGAACATGTACAGTCATACAGAAAGTTATTCCAAGGGGACACCATGTTAGATTATGTGCAAAGGGTTATGGCGCAACTAGACAGTGAGGTGTTCATGAGTTCATGTTCGTGTGAACTGATGAGGGAAGAAACTTTTTAGGCTTCTGGTGGACCTGGTGGGAATAGCCCTGTAGCATCTGCCTGATGGCAGCAGGTTAAACAAACATGGCCAGGATGTAGTTGGTCCTTGACTATCTTCGTTGCCCGCTTTTTTGCTCTGGACAGGTACAGGTCCTGGACAAAGGGAAGGTCCATCCTGATTATCTTCTCCGCAATTCTGACTACATTTTGAAGTCTGCATTTATCTCTTTCGCTGGCAGAGCCGTACCAGACTAGTATTGAGGAGCACAGTACAGACTCCACAATTGTGGAGTAGAAGAGGAGCAGAAGCTTCTGTGGGATTTTGAACTTCCTCAGTTGCCTAAGGAAGAATAGCGATTTTCCAACAATAGTATCAGTGTTGGGCCCCCATTTAAAGTCCCGGGAGATTGTGGTTCCTAGGAACTTGAAGGAGTCCACTAGCGACACCACACTGTCATCAGAAATTGTTAGCAGAGGAACACCAACAGCCTTCTTCCTAATGTCCACTACCATCTCAACGGTTTTGAGTGGGTTGAGCTCTAGATGGTTGCTGCTGCACCACCGGGCCAATTGCTCCACATCTTGTCTGTAGGTCGATTGTGGGTGGATGGAGATAAACGTACTACTGTATATTAACCAATCAGCTCCTGTTATTTTTTAAACAAAGCTTGTAACATGGCAGTTAGTAGCTAATTGGCTGGTTCTTTATCTCCATTCTATTAAGCTCTTACCAAGGCTTAGTACATAGACTCAGTGGTGGGATTCAGCCGGTTCGCACCGGTTCTGCAGAACCGATACCTAATGCATTATTGGTTCTGCAGAACCGTTTCCTTATGAGCACACTGACTGCCTGGTAGAGGCGAATTCCACCTCTGCTGACAATCTCATTGCATTGCGCGGCTCTCCTGCAGCCGCGCAAACACTGTAAGCACTTCCTAGTGTGGTGTGTTGCACTTGCTAGGAGGGGAGCTGCTGGGAGCGGCTGCGGGAGAGAAGAGCAGTGGAGCTCGCTGTTCGGCATGGACTGGCAGCCGGCCATAAAACAAGCCCTCACGTGCTGCAGCCTTCCTGCCTGCCTGAGTAGAGAAGGGCTGCCAGAATAAAGCCGGCTGCTGTGTGGCGTGGCGTGCTGACCGGGCCCAGGAGAGAGCTGGAGCCTGTAGCTGTGGCTGGGACAACAAACCACGTCTGAGGTACTGTATGCAGTGTGTGCCTTTTCTTGGCCTTAGCAGCTGCGATGAGGCAGCCGTTTTGATTCAAATCAGTTGCCTCATCGCAGCTGCTAAGGCCAAGGAATCTGCATAAGAAAATGTACACAATGAGTGCCATTTTGTGGGTTATTACAACTTGAAAGCTGAAACAATATGCAGCCCCTTGTAATGGTATCATGGTGAGAAAGCAGTAGTCTGTTGATTCACTAGGAACTACTGACAAATGAGGCACCAAATGCCTCATGCCTCATTTTTCAGTAATTCCTTGTAAATACACAGACTACTGCATTCATCTCAAGATAATTTCTGCCCTTACTGAGTCCATAGAGCAGGTGGTTCTGCACCATAACCGGCCATTGCTAAACTTCTCCCTAGATTTTTTCCTGTCATCTTTTCTATGGATGATATGAGTTTTATACCCATGTGTGCCCCTCATTAGGAACCATTTACATGTCATTCAGCAGCTCCTCCAATTGCTTTTGGCGCATTTTCCGTGTCCAATACCGGACAATGTACAAGAGTTCCGGTGGAGCCTTTTTACTTGTGGGAAATAATATTAAACATTACAGATACTTTGAACGTAAAGGGTTAATGCATAGCCCCATCTATGAAGCATTATTTACCCATCAGGCACAGCGAGTTCTGCTGTATCCCTGCTTTACCTGTGAGTGATGGGCATTATGGTGTGTGGCATGATATGTAATGGGCATCACGGTGTGTAGCACAATGTGTAATGGGCATTACAGTGTGTTGCAGAGTACTGTGTAAAAGGCATTATGGCATGTGGAATAATATGTAACAAACTAGTTTTGTGTACCTCTTATTGTTCTTATTTGAGTATTTCATGCATGAATTATTAAACTACCTTTTGGTATATCTTTTGGTATACTTAAAATGGTCATTAGGACATAGAACCTGTTGTTAATTTTTTTGAATCCCACCACTGCATAGACTCCATAGTCCCCTTTTCCTGCTCACTAATCCCAACTCCACTCTTAAGAGCCCCATACATCAGCAATTAATTGTGACAATTTTCAGATATGGAGATGATTGCCACAATTAATTTTAGATGTGTGGGCTCCCCCTTTTGGCAATCCCAATCAAAATCGCCAATCGATTGCTTAATCAGGTTTTTAAACATGTTTAATAATCTGGTATTATCTGCAGATCTTTTTTATATGTGTGGGCATTCCCAATTTGTCTTCTTCATCTATTTACATTATGAACAGCAATCGATTGGGCAATTTCCAGATATGAAGTTGCAATCTTTAGATGGAAAAATCTGCTGATCACTGAAATAAATAAATGTGTGGGCAAGTCAGATAGATTGTAAAATCCATTTATCTGGCCAAAAAATCCCTGTATCTGGAAATCCATAAATTGTGATTGCTGATGTATGGGGCCCATTAGGGCCAGATGCACTAAGCTTCAAAAGTGATAAAATGGAGAGTTATAAACAGCCAGCCAATCAGCTCCTACCTGCCATGTCACAGACTGTTTGAAAAATGACAGACAGGAGCTGATTGGCTGTTTGTTTATCACTCTACATTTTATCACTTTGGAAGCTTAGTGCATCTGGCCCTGAGTCAGAATCAAGGATAGTTGTGGCATCATTAGCACATGTGCAGTCCTCGACCTGCAGTGGGGCATGATGCAGCGCACACACATTTTATCTACTGAGGAGTGCTCATTAGTTACATCTGCCAGCTGGCGCACCCATGAACCTATGTCCTAGGCCGCAGCCTAATGAGCCTTCTACATGACTGAAGATTAGTGAGGACCATCGCAAATGCTTTGTTTTCCCCAACCTATTCACATGTAATTGGGATCTGAACATGACAGCAATAAAAGTGTTTTGGAAAAGAAAAATATGTGCAAACATATGTTTTGTGTTCTGTACAAACAGAAAGCAATCCTGAGAATAAATTGAGATAACAAGAGAGAAGATTACAGACCAAAATGTCTACACTTTCATCTGCTGACAAAAGCCAGCTTTTAAATCACCCCACTCTTAAAAATAATCACCAGCTTGACGGCAAAAATTTGAAATTTGTAGCTGAATAGAACGTCCTGGATATTATAGGTTGCCTTACCTGGAGAATAGAAATATAAAGTACTTACCTGCTGTGTTTTATGTTTCATTACAAAATGCTACTATTGCACACCTTAACATTATAGAGTGCCCCCCTCTTAAAGGGAGAATAAAATTAACATTTAAATATATGATGGAATGTTCTAAGGTATCTCAAATACCGTACATAAAAGTTCCTGCACAATGACAAGAGAGATTTGCTATTGTTCTATGCTATCATATAATTGTTTAGTTAAAACATATACAGCAACGCCATACCAAAATAGGGGAAATTAGCATAGAAGTACATAGAGTATGAGGTATGAGGTATATATGTGTGTAATGTATTGCTAGTATTTTAGGTTACTTTCTGTCTATATGAGGAAAGTCTGACTTTGGCACAAAGGGTAAACTGAGCTGTACCCAGAGATTAAGATAAGACAGCCCTGCTTACAGCTGTGACTCATCCGCAGTGCCATTTCTTTCAATGCACTGTATTACACAGTCGGAACGATGTTACCATGTTTAAGGCATTAAAGTCCCTGCAGTACTCTGAGATAATCTTGTGGCCTGAAAATAATTTGTCATTTAGCTCCCCCTGGTTCTACAACATACTGTACGTATATCACACTAAAATATCCTGAGAATGTCAAATTGACATAACTTTTCACCTTGGAAGTAAATGTTACAATGCATGCCAGGTTATCTTTAGGGGAAATGAGACAGACAAGACACATAATGCTCCTAGAATGTGGGCTGTATACCCTACAGAGAAAATGCAGTAAAAACTCAGTTTTCAGGGTTTTTACCCCATTTTCGTATATGCACTAAACCCCCTCCATCGGGACACCGCTTCGTGGGGAATCGTCCAGCAGAAGCTGGTGATACCCTATAGAAGCCTATGGGCTTCCCTTCGCAGCGCTGTGTGAGGGATCTGTCACAGATCACTCCCAGCATGCCTTGCAGCCATCGCCATCACTCTGCATATGTGCAGAGGGTCTCCCAGTCTCAGACCCGGATGTCCAGTGCCAGAGTCTCATCGCAAAGTATAGCTCTTATAACAAGAGCTGTATTTTGCGTTAATAATCGCATATGTTAGTGCATATGAGATTATTATGGATGCGGTAGGCGGTGATGTGGGACAGCGGATATTAGTGCACCCCCCCTGTGTCTATGTAACATGACTGTAGTACAGTGCTCTTATCATCTGTGATATATGGAGGCCACTAGGTGATTGTTAAATTCAGGGAATATCTGCTTTAAAGTAACACTATATCTAAAATATATTAAAAACAAAAATACATACACTTCAACCCACTGTAATATTGAGTAGTATTATGGAATTACAGTATAAGACTTAGAAATTTTACCGTCACATAATCAGAACACATATTGCCCAATAATGTCCTCTTTGACCAGCATTAGTGGTGTTCCCCTATCCATTCATTCAACCGTGCAAACCTCTGTACATACCTCGTAACATAATCCTGACCGAGGGCCTGATTCAGAACTGATCACTCATCTGCCAAGTTGCAGATGACGAATGGTTAGCCACAACCAAGACACCTGTGTAAATCTATAAGTGAATTGTGAGAACAGTAGTTTGCAGGAATCTATGACCTGCCAACTTTCTTTGTTCTAGGGAAAAGGATTGCCACCTAGCAACGACTGGTGGGTTAGGTGATGAAGCCTCCCAATGGCGCAGGAAAGGTAAAGTGAAAAAAAATTCACTTACCTTTCCTATGACTCTAGGGAGTGGGTCTGGAGCGCCGAGCACGCGCGTGCACGCTGGTCACACGCGCACACTTTCTTGAGCACTGGATCACGCCCTCTACCTCAGTTATTTTGAAAGCTTGCCGATGGGAATCCTAAAATATAAAACAATATAGAGAAAACACCCTTTCATTCTACATACAGATAGTGGTAGATGCTCAAATTAGTTCAGTAAAACTTTTCAGGTGCATGTAAGGGAGGGGTTAATACTTAGTAAGTAACAAGACATTGGTTCCCCCGGCACACTGAATAGTTTTAGCAACCAATCTTGAACACTACATGATAATAGAATTCAGAGATATTGGTTACATATACCTGCGCAGGTGTATGATATGCCCCCAAGCCGCGTGTAGAGTCTATAGAAACTAGAATTCTAAACAGGATTCGGTGTCCTTTGTGCTAGAGTAACATGGACAACATGGACAAGAGGGGAAAGCCCCGTTTAGCAGACATAGGTAAAGTTTATTCTCCATGAGACCAGGGATCAATAAAGCGAAAGCGGAGCCATAAGAGCGTATGGTGCTAGATGCCAAACCAGCTTGGAATTTAGCTGCTAAGAAATCTAAAGCTAAATTGAGAGTATTGGAAGAAGCATGTGATCGAGTAGCTATCCATGTACTGTACTCATTAATAATAGCTTGGTATCTGGTACTTGTTCTGGGTCTCAGAGAGGCATTGATGAGTGTCACTGATGCGGCTGATAGATTAGCACTGGCTAACCGCTGAGTAATATTGCCATCCACATGGACTGCGGGAGTTTGTGGAGAAGGTCTGGGGTCCTTTGCAAGCAGTCCCTGGATAGGCCTAGAGGAATCTTGGGCCCCTTGCTCAATTGGTTGACTAAGGGGAACCAAATCCTGAAGGGCCACACTGGGTAAACTAGGATTAGGTGAGCTACTTTGTCTAACTTGATGTTGTGGAGGACTTTTAGAAGTAGAGCTGGAGGAGGAAAATGTATATGGGAGGGGAAGATCTTTCCAACGGAATGACATGGCATCCATGTGCAAGGCTCTCTTCTTCCAAACTCTGGAAACAGAGTTTGGAACCTGTGCATTGGATGGGGTCACAAATAGGTCTAGACTTGGAATACCAAAAGTTTTTGTAATCTTCTAGAAAAACTCTTGTCTGAGGATTACTCTGCCCAGGGTGAGGCATTCTCGGGATAAAGAGTCTGTCAGTTTGTTTACCCCCCCCCCGGTATATAAACGGCTGTGAGAAGAATGTTTCTCTGGACAGCCCAATTCCAAATCTCGACTGCTTCCAGACAGAGATGAAGAGATTTGTTGACTCCCATTCTGTTCAGGCAAGAAACAGTGGTTCTGTTGTCTTAATAGACCTGTATTTATATTCTCTGAGTGTGGGGAGGAATAAGAGAGTGCAATGCTAGTTTGACCACCCTAAGTTCCAATAGGTTTATATAGTACCTGGATTCCAGGGTGGACCATGTACCCCTTATTACTTTGTTTTGTGTGCATGCTCCCCAACCTGTCAGGCAAGCATCTGAGAAGATTATTATGTTTGGTGTTGGGGTTAATAGAGGTCTGTATTAAGGCAAGGGAAGGGATGTCCAGTTTTCCATTTCTGTTTGAACTAGAGGTTAGCTGGACTTTTTTTACCCAAGGAAGACCCTTTTTGAGTAAGTTTCCTAGGAGGAAATGCAAATATCTGCATAGAAGAGGGACTTGCTGAAATCCCGGACCCAGAGCTCTAATTTTCCTTATTTTGTTTGAGTTTGAGCAGGGCCGGTGCTAGGGTGTTTGGCGCCCTCCTGCGAAATATAAATTTGCACCCTTGCAGCAAAAAAAAAAAAAAAGAGCTTGATTTTACAAGAGGCATGGCCACACAATAGTACCCATGTTTCATATTACACCACACAGTAGCACAATCTAATTTACAATTCACCTTCCACCGCCCCCTCCCAGCAGGCAGAGCGAGAGTTGGTAATAGCATGTTTGGTGCACTTTACAAACTAAAAATTTGTTCCCCATGGCCAAACACCACATAGAAATAGTGCGTGCCGTAGGCACGCGGCAAAATCGAGGGGGTGTGGTATAAAAAAAACTAGCATGGCCACACAATAGTACCCCCAGTCACATTACACAACCATTCACGTTAACATCACCTAGTGACCCATATTCATGTCACACCTCCCATAGTGACCCATAATTACGTTATAACCCACAGTGACACATTGACATTACACAACATGTAGTGACCCATTTGAACATTACATGACACGTAGTGACCCATATTCACGTTACACGACACATAGTGACCCTTATTCATGCTACATAAAATGTAGTGACCCTTATTCACATTACACAAGACACGTAGTGACACATATTCTCTTTACACCACATGTAGCGACCCATATTTACATTATAAAATGTTCCACGTTATTAAATGCACTTATACACATGATGACACACATAACACTCCTTACACATGTCCCTCATTATTAAATGCATGGATACACATTTGCCCCCCATAAAGTGGGTATAAAGTGGGAAAACAAAAGGGGGAGAGAGAGAGGGAGGGGGAGTGAAAGTGACAGCTACAGGCACCCGGAATGATGTAGGAGGAGCAGACCTGTTCGCAAAGGTCCGAATCTGGGCCCTCCACCAATGTTTTGGGTCTACACATGCGCATTGTTTACAATAGGCATGTGCAGGCCCCAGCTGTGATTGCCTTCGGCTACATTTTTCTTCATGGAGGCACTCGTAGCCTGAGTGACAGGCAGAGGGCGTCCCTGGATGGCCACCCGCATTTCATGGGCATGCCCACAAAAACAGTGGGCGCGCCCATAGAAATGATGGGAAAGCCCCAGCAAACACAGGTGTTCCCCTGGAAGTGGGCAGATGATGTCCACGCTGAACCTGATTCGATCCGTTCAGCCGCCGTGTGTCTCCTGGGTCATGCGGCGGCTGCGAGCACTGGGCACAGTAGGAGAAATCATTTGATGGTATGTAACCTCTGTGCGGCTGCATGCGAACAGATGTGTATGCGTACACATCCATTGGCATCCCTGCACAGGGTTTCGTGCGGCGGAGGGACATGCAATCGGCGGGGTGGCGTTAAAGTGCTCGCTAGGCTAGCAAGCAGGTCTGAATCAGGCCCATGGCCAATTAGTTAGACAGTCAGGATGTAGAGGAAGAAAATCAAACATGGGCTGAGGAGGAATGGGTGACCTGGCTCAGCTTGGAGCAGATGTCAACAGTTGGTCACAACTAAGTGTCAGTCCTGCTTCCCCACGTCCTCAATGCAAAATTCATAAAATATATATATCTACACACACACACACACACACATATATATATATCTACACACACACACGGAACTACAAGCACTTTATATATATATATATATATATATATATATATATATATATATATATATATATGTGTAACCAGTAATTCAGGCGGCACTCACGGATTTCTAACAGTGTTTGAAAGTGTTTTAATAAAGGTCCAACATGTTTCGGGTGTCCTGGCCCATCCTGAGGATGGGCCAGGACGCCCGAAACATGTTGGACCATTTTTAAAACACTTTCAAACACCGTTAGAAATCCGTGAATGCCGCCTGAATTACTGGTTATAGAAGGACTATTTGGCCCATACTAGAAGGCACCGGGTGATTAAGAAGACTTATCCATCATGGGAGTGCCGGACATCAATGGAGGAATATATGTGTGTGTGTGTATATATATATATATATATATATATATATATATATATATATATATATATATATGTATATATATATATATATATATATATGTATATACATACACACACATATGTATATATACACATACAGTCCATATACTGAAATATATATATACACATATATATGTGTGTGTTTATTAAAAAGTGTCATGGGTGCCTACCTGAGTGCACCCAGGTTGAGAGCAAGCAGCGGCAGAAGTTGTTTTTATTTCAGTCAGTGCCTGCCTGATAGGGAGCGCGCCGGAAGAGTAGGGATGGAAGGAGGAGCCAGGGGCCGGGACGATGTAGAAAGTGGGTGGACGGTGAAGGGAGGCTGGTGCATATGACGTCGGCGCCGGGTAAAGTGAGTGCATTGGGATGTCGGCGCCAGTGACGGAGAGGGGGACAGGACAGACGCTCGTTAACTTGCTGCATGCGCTGTTGTACAGGTGTAACGCGCACAGCAGCAGGGTCATCAGGGACAGTGCGCACGCCGCACAGCAGCAGGGTAGGGAGTGCGCCTCGCCAGCCCAGCGCCTCCCTGCTTTGCAGGAGCTGCTGAGCGGCTAGCGCCGGCTCTGAGTTTGAGTCTCTCATCGATAGCTGGCGATGGAGAGTATGAGAAATTAATGTTTGTACTTTTGTCCATTTCTCTGGTGGGACTGCAATTGAGAATGAGAAGGAGTCTATTAGGAATCCTAGAAATATTATAGATTGGCATGGGAGACGGGCAGGGTTAGGGTTAGGGGGGTCGGGCGGCGATTTTGACCTGCAGGGGAAGCGGCGGACGGACACAGGAAGCTCCGTTGCCATGGGTCGCATGAGCGTTTTGTGCGCGTGCGCCTCCTGGTGGGAGCTGGTGGCTGGCGTGGGCTGGCGATAGTTTCGCAAGCCCCTGCAATGATGGAGCAGGCTCCATCTGTAGGTCGAGGAGGGGAGTTGTAATGAGATTCCGTTGTGAGAGGAGAGTATCTCTGTCTGGGTGAACTACTAGTAAATCATCTGGATATATGAGGCAATGGATTCTTTTCTGATGAAGGTGTCACTACCACTTTTTTATTAGGCGGGTAAATGTGTACGGTGCGTTTGAGACCGTACCATCACCGTCCACTGGTGTGTCTTTCCAGAAGAATCTTAGGAATCTTCTGTGATTTTTATAGACCCGTATTGAATGAAAAGACTCTTTGAGGTCTATCTTGATACAGTAATCATTTTTGGAAAGTAAGAATGGGACCTCTGGTAAGCCCTCCATCCTGAATGTGCGTATTTTTGTAAGAACCATCTGTATACCATATTGGGGAAAAAATGACTGGTCCAAACATTCTTGGGTTTGTCTGCTAATTCTATTTTGCCCTGTGACAGTGCTAGGGACAACACTTCATCTAAAAGAGGGCTGCAATTTTTGCACATAAAAATGTTTGACATGGAAAATAGATAAGAGGTAGGGATAGCTCTTCCTCTATAATTTTTTTAATCCACCTGTCTGTGGTGATTTGTCTCCAAACTGCTATAGCTTGAGAGAGGCCAAGGTGGGGGATTATGTGTAAGGGACTTCCTGTTAAAGGACATTCTGCCTCTTCTGGGTCTTGTCCTGTAGGAGTCTCCTCTTGATCTTCTGGTAGCGCCACTGTGGTCTCGGGCGGAACCACCAGCTGTTGCAGCTCAACCCTCTTGGGGAAAGGGTCTTCTGGAGGACTGAGGACCCTTGAGATCCAAGAAGGACCTATGGGCCTTATATTGTATCTTAACCTTGTTGATTAATTCAGGGCTGAACAGGTCTGCTTCTGCTAGGTTAGGTACCTCTACGGGCTTCGGAGCTAGGTTAGTTAAACTTGCTTTTGCGAGCCAGCATACTCTGCGATTATTTGATATGAAATAAAAAGTTTGGCCAATCATTAAAGTGGCTCTGCTAATAGCCTTTAGGAGAGTGTTCTTAGATGCTATTAAGGAACCTAAGAAACCGTCACACTTCCCCTCTTTTTCAGCTTTATCTAGGACAAAAATCAGGGAGCCAGCTGCGTTTGACACTTCCAGCTGTATTTTCCTTAGAAGCTAAGCAGTAGCGTCACTGAGTTTTTTCCCCAATTAGTGAACTAAGTGCCAGGTCAATTTCAGTGGCAAATAGCACTGGTATACCGGGTATGCTGGTTTTGCTTCTTAAAACCATTTCGTCCTCTTTACCCAGAGCGGTTCTAAATGCTAAGTGGGCAAAAATGTAAACCTCTGAATGTCCGTTAAGTGCCCAATGAGAGGTATATAATTTATGTGGCAGCGTTCTGCCCACCAATTGTACCCTGGCCATCTGCAGGTTGCTGTACATGCCTCTTTTAGAGGATGCAGATGTTCTAGTGACCTCCTCCGACTCCCAGTCTACAGGAGGGGTTACTGGCTTACTGTAATTGTGAGGGTGAGGCAGCGAGTGCTGCATGCTGGATACCTTAAGGGAGCAGGTCAGAAAATGCTTCCATTCAAAGGCAATGTATTTGTGCCGGCTGTGGGCAGGAGATGGTGGTATGTCACGCACCACTTGGGTATTTCGACTACAGGCAATATCTGGGAAAGAGATGTGTTCTCCTGTTAAGTCGTCTCTGTGAGAAACATTGTCCAAATGTCTTCTTTGTGGTGTGGTTCCTCACCTTGTTCTGAGGAAAGACTGAGGGAGAATGCTGCTGGCCACAAGGTGGGACTAAGCGCTTTTTTCCCTTTATAATTAAATCTTCTGAGGAGGAACTGTCCCCAGAGTCTTATATATGCCTCTTTCTAGGCATCTGGGCCATTTAGTACATTTCCCCCTGAGGTCCTCAGGGCCTAAATCTAATTTTCTTTCTTTTCCGTGTTGATCTGTTGTATTCATTGTGGTAAAAGAATAAAGATAAAACTACCAATGGTCTGGTTTCCCCCCTGAGACACACAGGTCTGAATACGAGCACATCGTGCATGGGAATGAGGTGTAAATAGAATACTACATGTAATGCACACACAACCTGATGAGTACACATTGCATTGCCCCATTTCTTATGTATGTTAGAGCAACCATCAGCAATACCATTACCACATACAGTATATCTATAAAAGGTCCATAAAGAGGGCGATGAGGCCAGTGCCATTGCCTGGGGCGGTATACCCTGGGGGCTGCACAACTCTACTATATATACTGTAAGGATGCAAGGGTGTCCTATCTCCCCAATATGTCGCATGCCCTAAAAGCTCCAACTGTGAGCGAGGGAGAAAGGACAGAGGATCTGCCACCAGAGTAGGTATTAGATGGGTTTAGTACAAAGAACTGGAGTCGTTGGTCTCCACTTGTTTTGTAATTTAAACAGGCAAAGTAAGTGCAACAAAATTGTTATCACAAAATAAACTAATTAAATGAGCATATGTGTTATAACGTGAGGTCCTCCCTTTAAATGGTAATTACATACATACATACTGTACATACACATGTTTAATGAGCTTCAAATTTGAAATGAGGCTGTAATTTGGTTGGTTCCTTCTTATCAAGGTGCATCGCAGACTTGCTGACTATAATATAGGTGAAAGTCACTGCAATAAGCTTTCTGTAGTTAAAACTGTTGATAGCAGTAAAAAATGTAAAACCCCAAAAATACATTGCTCCCCCCCTGACCATGCTTCATCAAAAATCGTTCCCTGATTGTCCCATCTGTCATGTGGTTTGAGTTCTGCCAGTTCTTCTTATACACTTATTAAAAAATTCTCTTTTGGCAATGAAGCCCATGAACAAGACTGGCACAGTTTGTACTGTAATGCAGTGACTTTTGCTTGGAGTTCTGCCATTCTACAGCGGTCAGTAATGTAAATAACTCATATTTGTAGAAACAGGTTCCTCAATAAACAGAAACAATCAGCCACATGCAATAGTCTGCGAGTTTGGCGGCTGTGCATGGACGGACGAACTCTGTGTTTTTTTTAAAGGGGCAATCACTTGCAAGGCAAAACCAGGATAGATAGATTCTGGGGTCAATTCAGCCCGACCAACTCCTCAGTTCTGTAAGATCTGGTGGGCTGGAGTGAGGAAAAATGCACATATGCATAATGACAAGAGGGAATGAGCACTCAAAGCATGAAGGAGAGGTAAGCGCTGAGAGAATATACAAACTCTGCACAGTTAGAGCCATGGTGGGAATAAAACCCATGACCCCAGCGCTGTGAGGCAGTAATGCTAACCACTACACCGTCCGTGCTGCATACATACATACATACATACACACACATACATATATTTATATAAGGTGGTGTTTGTGGGGGGGGGGGGGGAGGCACCATTTTTTATCTTGCATACAGGTGACTGGGATGAACATACGCCACTGTTCCTTATCAAAGTGAATTGGGACTTTAATTTTTCAAAGGAGGGACCAAATCCTTTTGTATGCGCAGTGGCGTAACCACCTAATTTTCCCGTATGGCATCCTCAGCCCTGTACACATGGGTAATTATCGCTGGAGAAATGGTCGCTTTGCAACCATATCGCCAGTGCTTTTTTTGTATTATGGGATATAAATCGTTAAAGGTGCCCATACACGGTACAATAATTCTATACCATTTGGACTAGAATGCATCACATAGGTTTTGCAATGCAATGAGATGAGATCTAGCACAAAAAGTATGTGCAGCACATACTTTTTGATTGGTCTGATGAGATGTGTGACAGGAGCGCGCATCTCATCGCACTCAGCACCATGTATGGGCATCTTAAGAGCACGCTCCCGCAGCCAGACCTCAATGGTCGCTGGCTAAAAATTGCTAGTTGTTGGTGCACAGTGCGACCAGCGATTTCTAGTCAAAATGAGGTAGAGACAAAATGAAGCAGAATTGCTTGCAATTTTAAGCCAAAATCGCTGGTCGCTGTTCCCATTGGCTACCAAACAATACAGGGAGCGTACTAGAAACAAAAAATACATAGAAAATCCATGGGACTACCATGCATTACAGAGTATCCACCTGACAACCATACACTACAAAGATAATTCAAGAGACTACCATACAACACAAAGACCATCCTCATCCTGGTGACCATCATTCTAAGGCAGTGTTGCTATTGATTATCATTCTAAGGCAGTCCTCAGAGTGCCCCCTCCTGCAGCCAAACCCTAAAATGTCCCTATTACATCAATGAGGTGCCCTATTCTTTACCTCAGAATGTCAATGTCAATGTCAATATTTCACATGGCATAATTTCAGGACCCAGGTTAGATGACGGGTTACACATTCAAACTGTCCTTTAACCCTGGTTTTTCCCATGTCTAACCCTGCAAGGTACCAGGTTTCATTTTCATGAGCCGAGAACCAGGGTAACCCGGCAATTACCTGAGTACAAACTAGAGATGTGTGGGCTTGGTCTGCCCAGATCCGAGCCCGCCAGAACGCCGGGGATCCAACCCAGATTGGTGCGGCGTTCGGCTGTTCCCACCCAACTCAGATCCAGGCTCCCGGGCAAAACATAAATGCCCGGCGCTGGATTAGGGATAGGAGTTAGGACTGTGTGCTTGGGAGGAGCTTTGTTAGGTTAGGTAGTTTAGGAAGGAGCTGTCACTATTTTGCTGCTGGGGCCACTACCAGTGCCTATTGCCACTGTCTGCTGGTGCCTGTACTGCCAGTGGCTGCCAGCCCAGTAGTACCTGGCCACTTCCCTATGTAACTGACTGATTGTATACCAGTCTGCTTGTCCATCTTCTGCTGTATTAATACCTGTCTGCTGGTGCATATACTGCCATATATAAATAATACCTGTCTGCTGGTGCCTCTACTGCCATATATAAATAATACCTGTCTGCTGGTGCATCTACGGACGTATATATAATACCTGTCTGCTGGTGCATCTACTGCCATATAAATAATACCAGTATGCTGGTGCATTTACTGCTATATATATAATACCAGTCTGCTGGTGCATCTACTGCCATATATATAATACCTATTTGCTGGTGCATCTACTGCCGTATATATAATACCAGTCTGCTGGTGCATCTACTACCGTATATATAATACCTGTCTGCTGGTGCATCTACTACTGTATATATAATACCTGTCTTCTGGTGCATCTACTGCCTATATATACAGTCTACTGGTGCATCTACTGTAATGCCATATAAATAATACCGGCCTGCTGGTGCATCTACTGCCGTATATATAATACCTGTCTGCTGGTGCATCTACTGCCACATATATATAATACCTGTCTGCTGGTGCATCTACTGCTATATATATAATACCAGTCTGCTGGTGCATCTACTGCCATGTATATAATACCTGTCTGCTGGTGCATTTACACTACTACAGTATATATATATATATATATATATATATATATATATATATATAGATAGATATATTACCTGTCTGCTGGTGCATCCACTGCCATATATAAAATACCTGTCTGCTGGTGCATCTACTGCCGTATATATAATACCTGTCTGCTGGTGCATCTACTGCCACATATATAATACCTGTCTGCTGGTGCATCTGCTTGCTGCCATATATATAATACCTGTCTGCTGGTGCATCTACTGCCGTATATATAATACTTGTCTGCTGGTGCATCTACTACTGTATAAATAATACCTGTCTGCTGCTGCATCTACTGACATATATATAATACCTCTCTGCTGGTGCATCTACTGCCGTGTATATAATACCTGTCTGCTTGTGCATCTACTACCGTATAAATAATACCTGTCTGCTGCTGCATCTACTGCCGTATATATAATACCTCTCTGCTGGTGCATCTACTGCCTTATATATAATACCTGTCTGCTGGTGCATCTACTACCGTATAAATAATACCTGTCTGCTGGTGCATCTACTGCCGTATAAATAATACCAGTCTGCTAGTGCATTTACTGCCGTATAAATAATATCTGTCTGGTGGTTTGTTTGTGCATGTCCTATTTAATCAACATAAGGGTGGGTGGGAGGGCCCAGGGACAATTCCATCTTGCACCTCTTTTTTTGGCATTATGTGCTCTTTGGGGCCTAGTTTTTCAAACTGCCATCCTGTCTCCCGCTGCAGTGTCACTCCTAGATGGACCACGTGTTTGTGCCACCAACTTCTGTGGCTTTGCATAGCCATCCAGCTACCTCAGTGCAATTATTTGGCCTAAAAACAATATTGTGAGTTGTGAGGTGTTCAGAATCTATTTAATATTAGTGGAAATTAATGTTATTGAGGTTAATAATAGCTATTCTGCCTTTAAAAAAAATCTGAGCCCGGAACCTTAAATCAGAACCCAAAACTCGGAACTGGTGTTTTGGCAAAATCTATTAGAACCCAAAACCTCAAGGGAATCAGAACCCAAAACCCAAAAAACAAAAAGTGGACCGTGCAGATCCCTAGTCCAAACGGCAGTGTGAAAGGCATATTAATAATTGTATAATTCTTGGTAGAGATCTAGAAAGATCGCTAGTGTGGAGACCGATCCACAATTGCGTGCAGTTCACAGGCTTACTTGATCTCTTTGTCATTAGCTAAAACCTATTTCTCTCTTAGACATAGCTACCTGATATCACCCAGGATGTCCACGTTCCTTTATGGGGAGCCTGTGTGAATACTGTGCCATCTCACTTAATGTAACATGGTTAAAATATGGAAACATTTCTTCGGTAAGCTTTTTATGTAGAATTGGCTAAAGATCAATTGCTATTCTCTTTAATGCTTCGAAGATGTGCGCGGCCTTTCATTTTCCTGTCAGCTGTTGGCAAAGAATGTCAGAAGTAGGAAAGTAAGAAGTATTTGATATTTGTTTTCTATATCTTAGGTTTCTGTAAAATATTGTGATTTTCTTTATACCTGACTTTTATTTTTAAACCTATTCAGCCCTTCATTTATACATTAATTGGTTCATACTAACCAGTGCATATCTGCCCAGAGTATGTACTGTAATATGATTTAGTGCTGCATTTTACATAAAAATCCCAGTTAGGTGGAATTATTAGACAAAAATACTATAAAACCTTTATAAAACTGCTGTGTGCTGAAGCGTAATGCAATAAATATAGATTTCCATATAAAAAATGTCTGCAACTGATGTGTCCGATATCCAGTGCGGCATTGTAACACAGCAATCTTCATAGGATTCTATGAGGCTGCAGTGCGTCCATCTACTGCAAGCTCCAGAAAGCAAGCTGTAACCTCGATAGATGGCATTGCCTATAGAAGCCTATAGAGGGGAGTGAATCCAAGTGATCCCTCTTTGTTTCCCCGCAGCTTTTGCATCTGCTGGCTGATAGGTGCACTGATTTCTGGGCCATAAACGTGGATGTCTTCATCACCAGGACTTCTCTATATCAGAAATATTCATGCATAACAATAGTAAAATATGACGGTATGCATGCAAATGGAAGTAGGATGTACAGTATCACAAAGAGAGCAATAGTGTTGCTTATCTCTATTTGTTTTGTATGAAGGAGATAAAAGATATGAGT
Source organism: Crinia signifera (assembly GCF_055691185.1). NCBI lineage: Eukaryota > Metazoa > Chordata > Amphibia > Anura > Myobatrachidae > Crinia > Crinia signifera. The sequence continues at coordinate 181,440,099 of NC_139222.1, read as the reverse complement.
TCTCAGATTTCAGGTATCCGATCAACATTTTCATGTGTCAAGGATTTCCCATGATGACCTTTTTCTTGTATTTACCGTTTTGTATGTTGACCTTGTTGATGTTATTAAACTGTAGGTGTGGTCACATGACAGCTTCCTTACAACCAATGATACCAATGCAAAGTTAAATATAATATTGGAATAAAACACTTAAAAGAAAGGTTCTTGTAAAGTGTATTTCCGACAAAAATATCCACATGAAATGGCTGAGTGAGTTGGAAACACAAATAAAAAGCATGTTGCTTTGTTGCCATGCATGCAGGCAGGGTCAGAGTTACCATTAGGTAGCTTTAGGCAGCTGCCTATGGGCACTGGCACTGAGAGGGTGTCACTGAAGCTATCTGCAAATGAATAAGACAGAGAGATTGTTATTTAGCTAAACACTACTGGCGGCTACAGATTTAATATGCAGTTGCAGACAGCACCCTCACACCTGCTGCTGCCTGGCTGAGTCTGCAGACATGTCACAGCTTAACAAGTCTGGTGTACTAGTAGCAAGCCAGCCAGCAGTGCCCAGTGCCATCTCCCTTCCCTCTCTGCATGGTGGTCACTTCCCTCCCTGAAGCTTTCTCAGGTTGGGAGACCTGGTGCTGTATTAAAACTATTATTTGGGGAAGTGGATTGTGTAGTAATATTGTATGGTTGTGGCGCTATATATGGGGAATTCTAGAGTTATCTGGGACTTTTACAATGTTGCATTTACAATTTATATTTTCATCAGGGACACAGACCTATAGATATCCTATCATATTCTTAGGATCTATATACCCGCTACCCAGGGCCGGATTTAGGGGTCAGGCCACCCCTAGGCACAATATTTTTGACCACCCCCTGGACCTGGAGGGAGGACCCTTTGGGATTTTTGAAATAGGTCCAATTTCCTCTTACTCTATATTTACCCTATTTGTAAAGCTCACATTTTGGTTGTTCAGTAAATATTTAATAATCCCCCCCCCCCCCATCCCCCACACTATATATACAGTATAGTTAATTAGCTTTTCCCACTCCCACATTTTGAAATATTTTTAATGCGATTCCACTCATATAAACTGACCAGCAAAGTCATATAGCTTCCAAGTTCCTGCCAACGCTTGAATCATTTTATTAGTACTATATTAATAGTGTTTTAAAAGACAGATTAAATAATTGTCAAGTCACAAAAAAGAAAAAAAATTAACAAAGTCTCAGTGAAAAATTACAAACACTTTTGAACCCATTTTTTTAGTTATTCAATGGGATGTCACCTTCCAATATGTCATGGTTATTGACATGCATAAAATACATGTCTGTTCTGCCACTATATAAATTTCAACACCAACTCTCCATTAAAAACATTTTATGATTATGAATTACATCATGAAGAATTAAACATCTGGAGGGTTTAACCAAAGTATCCATGGCAATTCTGCATTCCTGTACCCTACAATGATGCACAATTCAGTATTTTTTAAATATTATTTTTGCCTAACACCTTCTACCTCCCAAACCCAAATAAAGGTGCTAATCTTCAACATTTCAAGGAGAAATGAAGGATGAGTCTGGTCTCATAACCAACTTACAGTGAAGATGTCGGTCACATTATAACACATCCTCCGTTTGATATTATGAATCTTGGGCAATTGTATTCTGGCAACTACTTGACAGTCTAGAGCAGTTTCTGTCCAAAGCTGAGCTAAAAAAGTTTTTCATGCAAGCGTTTGCATGAAGGGAGGCAGCACAAAATAACCCCAAAATAAGAATGAGTGGGAAAAAAAAGTGGGGTGGGGGAATAGAAGGGAAGGTAAATAAGGTCTGAGGGAGGGGGGAAAACAGTAATTTAAAGTGTATTCCAGCTATAATGCCGATGTTATTTGACTTGAAGGTAGCATCACATAGCATACATACTTTTGATTCCATTCCTGGGCTATGCTGTTGTATTTACCTATCTGTTTTGTAGATCCGAGCAATCTCTGGTACTAATGGGTCATCTGGGTTTGCGGGGTGGAATGCAGAGCCAAGGAAGAGACATGGAGAGAGCCCAGTGCCGACTTCTAATAGTAATCCCCGGTACTGCAGATCCACTGCATCTCAAGCCTGTTGGCTGCCCCAATGTCCAGCTCCGCAGTACGGGAGCAAGCAGCACCACAGCCTGCGGGTACAGCCGCAAGTGCACACATCAGGACAATTGCTCCCATACTGTGGCGATTACTATTAGACACCAGCACTGGACACTGGGGCTCCTGACAGTGCTGAGATGCTGTCTAGCTGCAGCACCGATGATTACTAATAGAAGTCGGTACTGTCTGGGGCTGCTGAGATGCTGAAGTGATGTAGACCTTCGGGATGCTGCTGGCGTCCCCACTGTGGGACGAGACGGCTGCACAGCTCATCCCCATGTGAAAACACAGTGAATAATTGAATAAAAGTTATATTTTATATAAAATACCTCCTTACGGTGCACTACAATAACGACAAGCCTAGTCTTTCCTTCTCCTCTTGATGTATTCAAATTTCTTGTCAAAAGTTAGCACACCCCGCCAATATCACTGATTTAAGTGTAATAAATACTGGGGGCCTCTTCTGATATTTACATTATCAGTACCTAGTGCGACGAGCCCAACTTTGTCTTTTTGTGCCTCCCATAATATGTTCCACCCCTAGGCCCGCGCCTCATGGGCCTAGTGGCAAATCCGGCCCTACCCCCTTCTAAAGGATACTATAGGATATACACTACCCCCGCCCACTCCACACTCAGTCTCCCACATGGTGGCATTATCTCCCCCCTCCCCCCACTGTCCAAGCGGCAGCAGATCAGTGTCTACTTACCTCCCCGCACACACTCTCCTTGGCAGCAGTGCCTCCCGCATTCTCCACCCCCCCCCCCCCCCACACACACACACTCTCCCACCTGGCAGCATCATCCATACCCCCTCCACACCACCACCACTTGGTGTCTTTCATACCACTCCCCCATTCTCCCACAACATGGCAGTTAACTCTCCACCACCCCCTCCCACACAACAGGTGTGGCTTTGCCTGACTCGCCCACACCATTTGGGAATCAGCATCTGTTAGTGTGTCTCTGTCCGTGTGTTAGTGTCCGTGTGCAGGGCTGCCAAGAGAAATCCTGGGCCCCGGTACAACAGCGTCACGGGGCCCCCCTGGAGTGGCGAGCAACAGAAAAGAGGTGTGGCCATTAAAGGATATAGGGGTGTGTACCACACCATATACCCTTTATGCAACACAATAGTAGACCCCTTATACTTGCCCCTTACACATTATGCTACACAGAATGAGCCAAAATTCAAATCGATTATTTGCCGCCCCGTTCGTATGCAGCAGTGTGGACAGAAGCGTGGGGTGGTGGATATGGGTTGCACCCATGGGAGTAAGGGGTCGTGGCCACGGATGGGCAGATAGCAGCAGGGTCCCTGCGGAGGATGGGAACTAGGTAATAGCTCCCATCCTCCGCAAGGACCCCACTGCTGTCTGCCCATCCGTCACAGGGACCCTCTGCCCCCCTGCGCTGCCCAGACCCCTATGCCATACAGCAGGGGTGGCCAGCCCACGTCTTCTCTCTCCAAGATCTGTGGCTGGCACGATCATCCCCATTTGAAGCGCCGCCTCTGGAGTATAAGGATCCCAAGCTCACACACGCAGCAGGGAAAGCGGCAACAGTTCTTTCAACCTGCTGGCAAGAAGCAGCAGATGCCACTACTTGCAGTATCGCCGAGCTGAGCTGCCGGTATCTGCTGTGTCCCCCAAAGCTACAGATCCGGCGCCAAGAGCAGCTGCATTGTGATGGCCAGCGGTATGTGCGGCTGGAGGGAGAGGGGGGATTGTGTCCATTAAACCTCTTTAATCTCATGTGATCCTGGGCAGTATGGTCCCACCCAGATCGCATTCCATATATGATCCGTCATAAATGGGCCCCATGTAGCCTGTTCCCTTCACACACATTGGAGGTCATTCTGATTGACCACAAAGCTGCAAAATTTGCAGCTTTGCGGGTTATCTAAATACCTCAGATTTCACGCATGCGAACGGATGTTTTACATACAGTAATCATCGATTTGCAGCTTGTGTGCAGGGCAGTGCGGTCGCCGACCATCAAATCATTTCTCAAGCGCTCGCAGATCTATCAGTCTCTGCTGTCTTAGATCTGTGGCGCTCCTGTACCAGAAGAGGGTGGGCAGCTGACATCCGGTGACATCAGCTGCCCTCCCCCGGCACCCACGTCATGGGAGTTCCCATCGGCGCAACCCATATATCCACCACCCCACGCTTCCGTCCACACTGCTGCATGCGATCGGGGCGGCAAATAATCGGTTTGCCGCACCCGCTAACACAAAGTGGCTGCACATGCACAACATCGCTCCCCTATGTGAACGTGCGGGGGAGCGAACCAACCTGAATGAGGGCCATAGCCTGTAACACACACACATAGCCTGTTCCTTCACACATACAGTACATAGCCTGTCACACACACACATATATACATACATAGCCTGTTACACACACACACACACACACACACATAGCCTGTTCCTTCACACATACAGTACATAGCCTGTTACACACACACACACATATACATACATAGCCTGTTACACACACACACACACACACATATATACATACACAGCCTGTTCCTTCACACATACAGAACATAGCCTGTTACACACACACACAAATATATATACAAAGCCTGTTACACACACACATAGCCTGTTACACACACACACACACACACATAGACATACATACATACATAGCCTGTTACACACACACACACACACACACACACACACACACACATAGCCTGTTACACACACATATATACATACACAGCCTGTTACACACACACACATATACATACATACAAAGCCTGTTACACACACACACACACACACACACATATATATACATACATAGCCTGTTACACACACACACACACACACACACACATAGCCTGTCACACACACATATATATATATATATACATACATACACAGTCTGTTACACACACACACACATATACAAAGCCTGTTACACACACACACACACACACATATATACATAGCCTGTTACACACACACACACACACACACACACACACACACACACACAGCCTGTTACACACACACACAGCCTGTTACACACACATATATCCATACATACACAGCCTGTTACACACACACACACAGGCTTTTTGTCTGTTCCCCCTGTCCATAGCCATGCATTGCGGGCGGCATTACCTTTTGAAACAGGAACTTGGAGCAGGAGCAGGACAGCTAGGGGCTGGCTGGCAACTTTCAGCCCGGGGGGCACACACAGGCCAGTGGCCCCGCTTTTTCTACAAGGGCATGAAATGGAAAATGGGCATCGAAATGTTGGAGGCCTGGTTTGCTTAATGTGGGTACATGCAGCATTTCCAATTTCCCACTCCGATTGAATGCGGCCCTAAAGCTGGCCATACACTAATGCAATTTTCCCACCTTTCACCCGATTTCTCAGCCTGATCTGTCAGAATTGGGTGAAAAGTGGACAAATCGCATTAGTGTATGGCCAGCTTTAGGGCCGCATTTATCAAACCATATTTGCGGCGAAATCCCCCAAAACACCCGTTTTCAGGGGTTCGCTGCAAATATTAAGTATCACTGAAATGTACCAAAGGGGAACCGCAGCAGGAATTTTCGATCCCTGCTGCGATTTCCCCTGCACCTCTGCCGGCCACATCCCCAATAGGTTTTTATGGGGGATGCAAAGCTGCCCAATGTATCAACATCGGGCAGCCCGGCTTTGCATCTTTGGGTTATTGCCATTCTGAGACGGTGATAGCCCATTGTAGCATTATGGGATACTGATTGCACTGCTGCCAGGGCAGTGTGGTTAGCTGGGTTGGCGGGGGTCAGCGTTAACCACATGTGCAGATCCCTGGCTTCCGGCTGAGCATATCACAGGGACAGACTGGCAGGTGATACATTCCACTTTACAATGCGATCCTGGGCGGTAATATTCCGCCCAGATCGCATTGTAAACGCGATAATTGATAAATGGACCCCTTAGTACCAAACACACACAAACACACTAAAGAAGAAAACACCCCCCCACCACCACCACCACACACACACAGACATGTATGCTGCACTGTTGTATTTTTCTGCACAAACACACTCACTCATATGGAAAACAGCAACCCCCCCACACACACACATACATATATGCGCAACACTTACACATATTGTTACACACACACACACACACTGACATGCAGACAGACTTAAACACACACAAACACACAATAAAGAAGAAAACTGCAGCCTCACACATGTATGGAACACTGGCACATGGATGTTTCCACCCACACTCAGAGTCAAACACACACATTAAATAAAGAAAATAAAAGCCACCCCCCCCCCCCCCAATACACACACATACATGTATGCCACATTTACACATAGTTTTACACATAGTTTTACACACACACACACACACAAAATAAAGAAGAACCCCCCCATACACATGTAAATAACACTGAGACATGTATTGTTTGTTCTTCTGTTTATCACACAACTCTTATAGCAGCTATCCCCACCCCTGTCCCTTCTTCCCTCCAATGCACTCACCCAGCCCAGCTCCTGTAATGGGTGAGAAGGGAGGGAACAGGATGGAAGCTGCTGCTGCTGCTGCTGCTGCTTAGCTGCCCGTGAGGAGAGACGTGGATGAGGTCGCGTTACAGGAGGGGAGGGACCAGCCTGTAGGGCAGCACAGTTCATTGGTGGCTGGTCCCAGGGGAGGGGCTGGCCACAGCAATGATTGGACAGCCATCGCTGACCGGGCTTAATTCGGGGGCGTGGCCTAATCGCGGACCCGTGGCCACGCCCCCTTTTAAAAAAACCCGTTTTTTTTTTTTTTTAGTTTTTTTTTGTGTCGGGACCCGGGCCCCCCTGGCAGGCCCGGGCCCAGGTAAAATGTACCCGCCCCCCCTGCCTCTCGGCGGCCCTGTCCGTGTGTCAGAGTGTGTACGACTGAGTATTCATGTGTCAGCCTATGTGGGTCATTATGTCAGTGTGTTTTCATGAGTGTGTCAGCATACATTTTCTGTGTGTCAGTCTATCCACGTGTCTGTATCTTTGTGTCAGTGCTAGTGTGCCATCATCTGACAGTCTGTCCATGTGTCAATGTCTGTGTTTGATCATACAGTCAGCATTTATTTTTGTGCCAGCGTTGGTCAGTGCAACAGTCTGTCATGTGTCAGTCTGTCCATGTGCCAGCATCCATCCGTCATTGTGTCAGAGTCCATGTGTCAGAGTCTGTCCATGTGTCAGAGTGTGTCTACTAGGGTCTGTCTGAGTATCTTTATGTCAGCATCTGTGTATCAGCATCCATCTGTCAGTGTGTCAGTATTTGCCTAAGGAAAATGGAAGCCTAGCACTTGCCCTGCAAGCCTAGCACTTGCCTTTGCTGTAATAAAATGTATCTTTTACTCATTACTACAAAGCAATGGTAGTGTTGGCTAGTGTTTATGTTTGAAAGTACAAAGGGCTGAATACAATGCCTGCTAAGCATATTTCATTAGGGTGTGCACTGCCAGAGGTGTGTGTCTAGCATGTCTATAGTGTGATTCTATAAACACCTATTGGGCATGTCTAGAGATATTTTACAATTAGTTATAGAGCAGAAGAATTTCCCACTCTCTGGGGTTTATTTACTAAGATGGGAGTTCTAAGAAGGAGTGTTGCTATGGACAACCAATCAGATTCTATCTATTAACTTCTAAAATGTGCTAAATAATGTAGATGCCCATAGCAACATCCCATCTGAAATAGGCCTCCATCTCAGTAAACAAACCCCTCTGTCTCCAGTCATACCTTTCTCTCTGGGGTAAATTTACTAAGATGGGAGTTTTATGGAAGCTGGGATGTTGTCCATAGCAACCAATAAGATTGTATTTCTTATTTATTTAGCAGGCATTGGGTGTGGGTCTCTGATGTCTCTGATGACCCTGATTTTGAGCAGATTCGTGGAAGCCCTAAACTTATATATGTCCTAGACCAGTGGTAGGCAACTGGCGGACCGGGTTCCATCTCCGGACCGCAAAGGACAGAGATGCGGACCATCCTGCACACTCCTGAAACTGCAGTGGTGCCAGGAATGCATTGCGGCGGGTGCGTGGGTGACATCACCGCGCACCTGCGCACTGCTTGTAAGGAACTCCGTCGGCTCCATGTGGCAAGGCTGAGGGCCCAACAGAAGCAGCAGTGTCAGGAGGGCACACAGTTAAGGCCCCCATACACTATGCGATTTTGGGTCGCTGATTGGCTGAGAGTGCTCTATCTCAGCCAATCAGAAGCCGGATAGTCATTTGACGTTATTTTAAAGATGCAATAGCCGCCGCTGCCCGCCCGCTCGGCGCTGAGTGACAGCATGCTGATTATCACCGCCGCCCGCCCCACTGTCACTGGCATCCCCCGCTCCACCCAGAGACGCTGCTGCCAGCCCCCCACTACCGCCGCTGCTCACCGGCACCGCCGGTGCCTGCCCCCCCACAGTGCTCCTCACCGCCGGCAGCTCCCCGGTTTGTTTTATATGTGATAAATCGCATACGATTTATCACATGTAAAAAATGGCACATCAAGTGCCAAATTGTATGTGAGCCTCCCGGGGAGCTGCCGGGCGGCTCGCAGGAGATTTGGGTCCGACTTAGGACAAGTCGGCCTAATGTATGGGGGCCTTTACAGCAAGAGGGCCCAGCAGGAGCAGCTGCGGCAGGTGGGAGCAGCGGGGATCGTGACAGACAACTCCCTGTCAGTTTTAATATATGATAGGAGTATTGTTTTTTTTTTATGGCTGCTATGCAGTGAGAAGGGAATGGTGAGGGGGGTCTCTTCAAAGTAGCACTTCTAAGGTGAATGGGATGGAGTTCTGTGTCCCTTCTGTGCATATATATATATATATATATATATATATATATATATGTGTATATATATATATATATATATATATAGTCTCGTAAGAAGGAACAGACAGCGGCACTCCAAGGGTTTTCAACAGCGTGTATTAAAGCAAACCAACGTTTCGGGGTATCATTCACCCCTTTGTCAAGGTTTAAGTGCAATAACAAGAAAATAGTGACTGGTGCTTACCTTAAATAACAAAGTGTGACAGAGACAAATGTGTCTCTGTCACACTTTGTTATTTAAGGTAAGCACCAGTCACTATTTTCTTGTTATTGCACTTAAACCTTGACAAAGGGGTGAATGATACCCCGAAACGTTGGTTTGCTTTAATACACGCTGTTGAAAACCCTTGGAGTGCCGCTGTCTGTTCCTTCTTACGAGACTACCTGTTTGTTCCAGAAGGCACCCAGGTACTGAATCCCAGCTGAGGAAGTGCCAGGCCGTCTACCTCTCTCTCTCTATATATATATATATATATATATATATATGTATATATATATATATATATATAAAAGTAAAGAGATGATGGGGCACTCACCATATTTGCTTGCAGAAGCGATTTTTAATTACATACCAATCGTGACAACATTGTATGACAGTGGGTACTGGTCAACGTTTCAGTCCCTCATTGGACCTTCTTCAAGACCCCCTTTGCTGCCTCCTCTGCATGCAATGGGGGTGCATTTAACATTCAAAGCACCCATCAGGGTGCTTTTACAATTAAAAATCGCATCGTATGCCATTTGCTGGCATGCAATGCTATGCGATATTTCATTGTGCAAGCACTCCTGTTAATTTAACATGAACATTGCATTGCATCGCACATCACTAAGTATGCTATGCGATGGGCGCCGTGCTAGGAAACATGTATCATATATATAATAGATATTTGATTTTGTGTTTTGTGGACCTCGATCAAAATAATTAGAAATATTTGGACTCTGTTAAAAATGACTTGCCTACCCCTGCCCTAGACATTCGATGGTTTGGTTTTTACAAATGGATCTGCAAATGGATTACTACTTTGCATTCACAATTTTGTAGGGGCAACTTTTCTCTCTGTCATTGTGGCGTCTTTCAGCTGGCACTCCACTGCAGAGGCTTGGATTACTGATCCATGCTGAATTAGGCCCAATGTATGTCCAATGTCTCAGATAGACATATAGATAGATAAAGTCAAGCAAAAAATTGTATACTCAATTACATTTTAATTATCAGTTACAACGAAGAGGTCATAATTAAGAAAATGATTTCTGTGCATTAAGAATAAATGCACTGCCCTTCTATTGTAAAGTCAGAATCAATTTCAACCACCACAGCGATATCTTTCAGAAAGTATGCACAGTTTAAGCTAGAAATTGGGTCCTCCGTGAAATATTCAGTTTCATTTAGAATTAATGCTGTGAAATTTTCATTTTGAGTGAAAGTTGAGGTTTTGGAGCAAGGAAGCTCTATGTATACTGCAATAACACATTATTTTTCTATTTTAAAACCAGACAGTAAATTCAACCTAAGTCACAGCAGTGGAATATTAAGGAAGGGTTTACACAGTTTAAAACAAAAATAGGGCTCCACATGAAATTTTATATATACAAAGGAAAGAGAGGATCTGCAGTATAGAAAATTCTGCATACACTGCAAATACAAATTCACTATTTCAAAATAAGTCACCAGAAACAAGTTTAGTCAACAGCAAAAATCAGCTGCGACTGCAGCGCGGAATGCGCCAACCATAAAGTGTATGGGGGAAATGGCTTACCATATATAACCATACATGTTATCATGGAGCCGCCTACAGCCAATCGGGGATGAGTGCTTCTATAGCATAATGACAGCGGGGATCCCTGCTGTCATTATTGCGGAGGAAACCAGCTCACCCCATAGTCAGTACGAGTGGAGCCAGCTCATCCCGCAGTCCATGCGAGGTGTTATACTCTGTGTGTGTGTTTTTATTTCTAATTTTTTTTTACAGAACTACAAGTACAAGGGGGCCCTTTAATTCCCCGCATGCTGGGTCTTGTGGTTCGCCAAGTCCCATCATGTAAGGGAGGCCTGCTGGGACTTGTAGTTTGACTGTAGAAAAGCAATGTTTTTGTTTTATTTAATTTTACACATAGCAGCCCAACATCTAACAACTAGGGACACCCCTGGGCTTCAACCCTGGACAGGTGAAGCCTAGGGGGGGACCCCTTTATTGAGGGGGTCCCCATTCCCCCAGGTACCCCGTCCAAGGCTGACCAACCATGGTAAGCATGGTACGGCCGGGGGATCTTTATGTAAAAAGTGTCCCCCGGTTGTGGCATGACACCCAGGGCTGTTGGAGCCCGGTGCTGGTTCAAAAATATGAGGGAACACCAGTTTTTTTGTCCCCCATATATTTGGACCCAGGACCAGTCCAGGGCTGGTTTCAGGAATACGGGGGACTCCTGCGCTTTTTGACCCCTGTATTTTTGGAACCAGGTCCGGCTCAATAAGCCCGGGGCTGGTTATGTCCAGGAGGGGGGACCCCATGCCATTTTATTTTTATTTGAACTTTTACCCATTTTATTAAGACAGAACCATGCACAGATTGCACTGGTCTGTGCATGGTTCTGTCAAAATCGTCTGTCAGAACTTGGTCTGTTTGTGTTGCGATTTGTGGTAATGTTTTTCCAAAATCGCATCCTATTAAATTTACGAGTTGTATACTTTTTTTTAATGAGGAATCATCTGGATGCGAATTGAAGTGTGTTGAAAAATTGAAAGCTCAGAATGTGCTATTTTAAAAAAAAAAAATGCGATTTTTACCGCAATGAGCCTCCTATTAAGTTGGCCAATTTGAAAAAATTTGCAAATTCCGCTATTGTTGACTTAAAAAACCGCAAATGTCAGAATATCTCATCCCATTAAATGTCACCCCATGTGTTTCAAGTCAGGTCAGAGGGATTCAAATAGACTTTGATCCCACCCTAGCAAATTGCTATTTTTATATTGTTCCAAAGTATCGTTTGGGCAGTGTGGAACAACAAAGAGTGCAAAATGTGTGAATTACTCCACTTCACTCAAACTTGTTATTGTCCAGCATAAAAATTGTTCCATTATGATGTGGTTCTTCAATCACCAATCTCCAAATGTAAAACACAACACTGGCATGTATATCTAGCGTCACCACAAATGTATGTGGACTCACCAAATTAGCAGGCCCGACAGCCATGACCCTGTCCCGTTCTCAGCGAAAAGGGGGCGTGGCCCCGAGATACACCCGTGGATCGTCGAGCTGCGGCCGGGAACTCGACAATCCATGGCCATCCACGGTAGTGTCTGGACATTTGATATACTATAAGGTATATACTTTCTGCTTACTCAGTATTAACCCCTCCCTTGCATGCACCTGAATGGTATTACTGAACTAATTGAGCATCTACCACTATCTGTGTGTATATTGTTAGAGGCAGAAGGGAGCTTGTATTAGGCGGAGATGCAGGTCCTGATATGCCACATGGAGTAGTCTGAGGTTGCTCCAAGGTAGGTAGCTCTTAGTTTGGATATACCAAGTAAGTAGCCATTATCATGTGGCTCCTTGCTGGTTAAACGTAGACCCAATATAGGGTAATGGTGGTGTGGGGTGTGGTGCCCCTGGACTGGTTGGGCTGGGTGGCTTTAGTGCGGCATGCCCTTACATTCTATTAACACTTTCCCCTCACTAACACTATCTCTCTCTTATTTTAATTACATTCCATTTTTTATTTTCTCTCTCTCTTTATATATAGCTTCAGCTTCCTATTACTAATTATTAACACTTAGTATCTCACTGGCATGCCGCACTGGGCCTCCTAGCTTATGATAGTTTTTAGGGTGCCACACCCTGCACCTAGATATAGCGCTAGGGACCCCCAATATACAGAGAAGCCTTGACGTGGCTTGGGGGCATAGCATACACCTGCACAGGTATATGTAACCAATATCTCTGAATTCTATTATCATGTAGTGTTCGAGATTGAGCATCTAATTGAACTAATTGAGCATCTACCACTATCTGTATGTATATACTTTCTCCCTGTCTGGCAATAAACAAGCAGCATTTAATTGTATTGCATGGCTCATATACAGTATGAGCTCTGCACTAACTCATCAACATGAAGGATTTCTCCATTGACACTTTTACATATTTGATTTGATTTCTTCCATAGGCACTAGACTTATTTATACAAGTGTTTTACAAATAAGGGCTATAAATTGATGTGGAAATTCTTCAATTGTTTAAATGATATAAGGATATAGAGATTTTAAATTAATTGTATATATATTCTGCACAGTATTATTGTGTTTTGACTTATTGTGCCATATCAGTATCTGATATTTCAGTATTTTTATATAAGTTCTGTCTCCTTTTGTTTTGTGTCATATCCAAGGTGACCAATCTTCTATGTCACAGTTCTAATAACTGAGACTCAAATGTCATCATTTCCTAACAGTGTATCAAGTATGTACAATTGCTGACACCCTGGGGATAATATCTATTATCTTGTAGAAGATGCTACATAAATAAAAAGTAGATTCTGATTGGTTGCCCATATCAAACTCCCATGTGAAATAGAACGCCCATCTTAGTAAATCCCCCTTCCTTTGTGTATGTACTGTAGCTACTATAACAGCCCCTCTTCTGTTTCTCACAATGCACTTTTCTTTAGCAAAATGAAATCTGTGTCTTCCAGGACAGTGGTGGTGATAATACAGTGTATGTTCTCATTTGTAATACGTAAAACCTGACTTGGATTTCTGTGACTTTTATACAACTCTCAAGTGGGTTTTGATTGTATTAAGTTTCGGAAACACTCTGTGATGTGTTCACTGTTTGCTCTATGGCAGTCTGCGCTGTACATGTTCTAAAATTGGTGCCTATATGCTGCTTTGGGTGTCATAGCAGCTTGTGTGTCTGGGGGCCTGGGCCCATAGCCCTTTACGATTGATATGTGTGCAGGTGGTGATGTTGATGAGTTTTATAGGCACACACAACAGAGGATGACTTAACTATGAACTCAACACATTTATTGGTAAACTGCTCAATCAGATTGTGATGTCACTCAGGTTCTAAAAGGGTGGGGGTAATTCTGGTTAGGAAAACTTTTTGCTATCCCAATTGCACACTGAGTGAGAAATAAATTGCTGTATTATCTGATTATTACGTAGTTATTTCTCACTCATTGTACAATTGGGATAGTAAAATGTTTTTTCCTAAACCAGAATAACCCCTCCCTTTTGGCACCTGAGTGACATCACCTCTGATTGAGCAGCTTGCCAACAAATGTGTTGTGTAGTTGAGAGAGGCATAGATGGGTCAGCATTAGGAGGGACTGCTGACACCTGAGTGCCATTGGAGAAGCCAGGGGTATCTCCAGGTAAGCTGGCTCTCAGATGTAGTAAGCCATTATCATGTGGCCTTACACTGGGCTATTAGACCCAGACATATTTGTTACTATTTATGGGATGGGTTTAGGGGTGCGGTGCCCCCTGTGTTGGTATGGCTGGGCTGCTTCAGGTTGGCACACCCTAACACTTTATTAACACTAATGTTTTCCCAATCACATTGTATATATTTTGTATTATTTTAATCACACCTTTCACTTACTTACATAGCACGTATGTGTTTCTTATTAACCCCTACTATTTTTAATTTGTGTGCTGCCCTGGAGTGGTCAGCCTGTGCCGGCGTGATTGGAGCCCTCACCCTGGAACCATACCCAGTATTAGAGATGCCCAGTGACACAGAGATGCCTTGATGTATGGCCTGGGGGCTTAGCCCATTATCTGCAGATATATGCAACCAAGATCTCTGTATTATCTGATTATTATGTAGTTATTTCTCATTAGTGTGCAATTGGGATACAAAATGTAAGTAAGTGTATGCTACAAATGAGTAGTGATGCAAGAATACTGGAACAACCACCCAAAGCTAACACTAGAATAGCTGCCCAATCAAGAAGCAGTGGAGAGCTGCCAGTTGTTCCTGCAGCAGCCAGGGAGTAGATTACCAATAAGCGAGGAGGGCTCCTCACTGCGGAAGGTGGAAACAGGCAACTACCAGCAGTGGAGTCCTGGAGGACCATCACTACCAGACTCGATAAGTACTATACAGTAGCTGTGGCAAAAAATTTTTTTGATGTGGGCTAAAGCCATATGGTGTAAGCTGCTGTGCCAAGCGCCACAATGGGGGCTACTATTGCAAATGGGAAATTATATCTTATGACATCCAGGGTGAATTTAGCTTTTTATGTGAATGCTTAAGTAGTGTGAGTAAGGGTTACTGTGACTGTTATTATTTACCAAAATCATGATAACATTTGTGAAGGCATCTGTTCCATTTGTGAGGCCAAAGTTTGCAGAGGATGGGAATTAACAATTGAGGCATTTATTTCCTGTTATGTCATTTGCAGTGAGTTAATGAAATTAATTTTACAAAATTATAATCATTTGTAAAAAGCAGTCCAGCATCATCTACCATCAATTTGGTCCAGCACATACAATCTCCACCACTAACATCCTGATCATCAACCTCCTTAATGATTGGCGGTAGTCCATCCCAAAAAAATCAGGGGCCCATGGCAGTCCATGACGCTGAAGTGCTTCATTAGCTAAACTGCATTTCCTTTATAACATCCAACATAATGGTGATTGGGAGTACAATTCCATCGTACACTACTTTCTTTCCATAATGAGATGAATTTTGGAGGGCATAAGGTATTGTCTGCATATACATTTTTATTGGTTATTGCTCTAATAAATTATTCATGTGTTACACATTTGTACCTAGAAAATAATATAATGTTATTACAGTAGTCAACGATTCCCAACATGGGTTTAAAAGCGATGTCAATAGTCAAGGTTTCCCAACAAGGGTTAGGTGGATGCCCTACTGACCATATGGGCATGGACTGCACACCCTAATTTTAAATCTAGTAGGGTATACTACCATATGTGATGCATGCTTTTCTGCTGCCGGTGCCTGTGTTTGACGATGGAGTGGCCTTTGGGGGACCAGAGTGGGTTGCGCTGGTTTCTCTGTGGGGTTGGGATTTGTGCTGCTGGATTGGACTCTGGTGGCAGCAGGTCTGGAGGAACCTTGTGCCTCCCTCCATGGGTGGGTCTGTCAGTGCCGGTCACCGGGGTGGGCTCTTGCACTGGTTGCTGTCTGTGGGGGGGGGTTTGGGCGTGGTTCCCGATGGCGGTGTCTTCATCTCCCATCCTTGGAAGACACCACCAGCGGGAGTGAGCAGACAACAGCATCGGTACAGGAGATGGAAGACACCACCAGCGGGAGTCAGCAGGCAAAAGCATCGGTATCGGAGCAGGACTAGGTGAATAGGTGGATCCATCGGAAGAGGGAAGAAAGCGGCTGGATGCTGAATAAGCACAACCCGCTCTGCACCCTCTATCAGAGGAATCACGCCCAACCCCCCACGGATGGCAACCAGTGCAGGAGCCCACCCTGATGACTGGCACTGTCAGACGCATTAACGTCACATCTGAGGGGTGATTCAGGACTGGAGCTGGAGGATAACGGAAGCTTTATTAAACTTAAACTGTATAGAGCGTACTAAAAGTCTGTGGAGGAACCCTTCACTGGGGAAGGTAGAGTTTCTGGAAGACTAGATGAGCCAGGGAATAACTGGTAAGAATGGATAGGCTCAGATTGGGTAGAATAATAATGAGAGCTGCTGAATGAGGTCACTGCAGGTAAGTTTTCACTGGGTATCACTATGTTCATCACAGGAAAGGTTCAATTACTACAATTTACATTGGCCCCCATGTTGGCTATCATAAGAATTAAAACAAGAGTAAATAAGTGTCCATTACAATCAGTGCCAGCTGGGGGCAGTGCTGTGCTGGTGCTTAAATTACCTTTTTTACACATTTTTTCTACTAGAATCTCTTTACTTATCTCAAAATATCCCAACTCGACCACTCCATTCTGCACAAGATCTGCGTCTCTCTTCTGCACGGATCACTAGCTCCCATTCACTATTACAGGACTTTCATGGAATGCCCTTCCATGCACAATAAGACTCTCCAATAGCCTCCAAACTTTCAAGTGTTTCCTGAAAACTCACCTCTTCAGGCAAGCCTATCCTGTACCATACGCATAACCCTCTGAGGCACTTACAGTATGTATTATTTAGCTTTGCTTCTGGACTTGCAACTTGGTGGGACTGCTATACTATTACTGGTGCCTGTCCTTGTGTTTCCCTCCTATGTCCCTATAGATTGTAAGCTTGCAGCAGGGCTCTCTTACCTCCAAGTCTGTCTGTTGTTATCCAGTCTAATATTGTAAAGTGCAACAGAATCTGCTGCGCTATATAAGAAACTGTAAACAAATAAATACTAGAAGCCTAATGCTGTGTACATGCAGTGAGTTTTTGTGTTCGATTTTTTACTATATATAGTTGAAATCATACTGTTTTCAGCTTCATTCGTTGCTGATTCGATCCCGATACATGCTCCCATTTAGTGTAAAATAGCCTGTGCAGGCAAGGCTATACAGTACAGATCTGTACTATATAGTCCAAATATATATAATATAATCTTTGATTAGATCCTGATTCCATTCCAATTCCATCCCAATCGCATCGGAATCAAATCGCAAGCAAAATCGCACCATTTGTACACACCATAAAAGCTCATGTTTACAGTAGAAACTAAGACAAAGGAAAAAAAATTCATGAAAAACGTCTGTAAGAAAAATTCTAATAGACTAACATTAGCTACATTTTTCAAAATGTCAGCAAAATGGAAAAATAAAGACTTTGTACAGAAATACAGAAGCACTTTGTGTTATTTCCCATGGGCAAAATACACACACTACGCAGTATATAAATTCTGTGTAGCCAGTTAGCAGCCAATGTGCTTTACCTCTAGCATTAGCCAATTATGACAAATCCATCTTGTAGTTCTGTAGTGAGAGTTTCATGTTCCATAGTGTATCAAAACAGACAGAATGCTAGGTTTTCATGAAAATAATAATAATAACAGACTAACTCTATCTACTGTATGCATGGGTTCTAAAACAAGGCATCCTGAGGCAGATGGCTCTAGAGTCACAGTTTTGAAGCAGCTACAGTAAATGAAGTGATGGAAAAGATGTCATTTCATTTTCCACTGACTGCATATATAACTGTATTTTGTTTGCTTTTTCTTTAAGCTTTTTATGTTTCATCTCTTGGATGGCCATTTCATAGATCTATGGGGGAAATATACTAAGCCGAATACGCCTATTTTAGGTGGATTCATAGGCAGTCGCATGCAAATACGACTGTCTATACTTATTTTCGGCATTTACTATGCAAAGAATACATACATTCGTATTCATGGCACAGTGGTATTTGTATTTACGAATATGAATGTATACACCATCAAATGAATACGACTAGGAATCACTATTCATTTAAAGGGTGATTCCTAATTTACTAAGCGGCTCTATGCAATATACGCCCGGTAATTGCCATTCAAATACGGCTGGAAAATACATCTAATTTTTCAGGCGGATTTAGCAAAAGCCTGCACGGATCAGTCAGATCTGTGCAGGCTTCAGAGTAAAAAAAAAAGAAACAAAAAGAAAAATAAATAAATAATTTAAAAAAACAGCATGGGGTCCCCTCATGGCCATAACCAGCCCCCGGCTCAAAGAGCTGGTCCTGGTTTTAAAAATTCAGGTAACAAAAGATGTAGGGGTCCCCTGGATTTTTTTAAACCAGCACCAGTTTACAAGGGACAAAACGAGTAGGGGTCCCCCGTATTTTTAGAACTGGCACCAGGCCCAACCACCCATCAAAGTAAAATACTTTTTATACAAGTTCCCCTGGCCTGAACATTTACCCACTGACCGGTCAACCTGGACAGGGATCCTGGGGAAGTGAGGACCCCCCCAATGAAGGGGTCCCCCCTCCCAAGAGTTTTTACCTGGAGCTGTCCCCGGTGCCCCTAGGTGGTGGGCACCGGGAAGAAGATAGTGTAAAAAATAGAAAAAAAACTATTGTGTTTTGATGTAGAAGTATGAGTCCCTGCAATCTGTACCCCATGCAGGAACTTGGAGAACCACAAGTCCCAGCATGTGGGGCATTAAAGGTCCCACTGGAACTTGTAGTTCCACAACAGCACAAATAGTTATATAAACACACACTGACACCATTAAAGTAAGACTTTATTACATACATAACCAATACATACAGATACTTACCTACCTTGACATGTAGGTAGGTATATGTCCATCCATTGGTCCTGTAGTAATCCATAAGGGTACCTGTGGAAGGAAAACTTACTCACCAGGGTTCTCCGGTGAAGATCATGTCCTCTTCTGTCCCTGTACTAGGCGGCCAATCAGGAGTCGCTAGACCGCTAGGCAGCCAATAGTGCTATAGGTGGAATACGCCTGCCTGCCTACGCCATCGGCCAAATATGAATCCGTAAATACAGCAGATTATTAAATCTGCCGTATTTACGACTTGTATTTCGGCAAGAAAATTTCCTGCTATCTCTTTAATAATAATGTAAGTGCTCTAAATGTTTTCTTTCTGTTGCCATGCATAGTTTATTTATTATTATTTTTTAACAGGTTTATATAGCGCAGAAAATCTCATTATACTTATATACAACTGGATACACAGATACAACAAACTGGATAGATAAGGTGCAGACAGTCAAAACGTCAGGAAGGCCCTGCTTACAAATTTACAATCTATAAGGAAAAGGTATTAATACACAAGCGCTCTTATTCAGATCTGATGGCAGTACAAATTTGTTCTCAAAATAGGCAAAACCATGTGCACTGCTGGTGGCTGATGTAACATGTGCAGATAAAGTCAAATTTGGGTGGGGTGTGTTGAAACTGAAATCTAAATTGCAGTGTAAAAATAATGCAGCCAGTATTTACCCTGCACAGAAACAAAATAACTCACACAAATCTTACTCTCTCTATACATGTTACATCTGCCCCACCTGCAGTGCACATGGTTTTGCCCATTTTGAGAACAAATTTGTACTGCGATCAGCTCTGATTAAGGGGCCAGGTTAGGTGCTGACTATTGCTTAATAGCCGACCAGATTGCAAAGGTTCTTGGTGGGCTGTATGTTATGGCGACACAGCAATGTTAGTCGGGTCAGGAGGATGGAAAGGTGAGAGAGATTTCCACTGTACAGTCTGGACATTTCCTCACTTAGGGCCTTATTCTGGTCGATGCGTAATTTTCCGAATTCTTTCGGATGGCGTTTTTTAGCCGTCTGCGCATGCGTGGGCAACGCTATGCGCATGTGCCACGCAAGGTCTCCGTACTCGTTCTCACTAATACCGTACAGAAAAGTGCACCGTATTCACTCGGGAAATATGGGCGTAATATGGGTGTCATTCGGAACTACACAGGGGCGTAGTTTCAAAGTGGGCTAAACTGGGCGTACACGAGGGAGTGCACTAATTCTGGTAGGCGTGCATTCGGACAGCACACCGACTGCACACAAACAAAAAGGCAGGAAATATGCGGTCTTCATAAGCAAGTATTGCTTTGCGGACACCACTCGGTCATGCGCTAGGCATTCGGAACGCCCAATCAGTACGGCCGCACCTGAACCAATGTCAGCTGAACACTCATTACTCATTAATTACACTCTTTTCATTGCTTCAATTGGAACCATTGCAGCTTAAATGGACCATTACAAAACACACAAATATATGCTGAAAGCACGGCTACATTTTTTACACACATTTACACTATAAACAATGGACAGAACTTGCTATCACTAATATAAATGTATATGTCACTTTTACATTCACCAATAACAGCACACATTTGGGGATAAAAAGAAAAATTTATTACAGGAAGATTTCAAACATAACATTTTAAAAGCATGTTCTTTGGCACATGCCAAAAATTAAAGTTAACATATCAGGAATTTTAAATCGCAAAAAAAAATGTATTCTTTGCATACATAACCACAGCAGAATCATTAGGAACACATCAGGTGGCTTCACAACAAAAGTATAGCACCAACACTTCAAGTACAGCAGACAGTAATGGTAGCCGAAAGAGGGCAACAGGGGAACCACACAAAACATTCGAACCGAGGGCAAATGTGGGTACCCTGTGCACGGGATTGGTTTGCACACTGGAAGCTGACACACACAGCTAAATTAATGATTTGGGAAGACATAAGGGTGGAGATTAATGCGGACACAAGTTCATTTGCGGGAATCTTTGGCCGTGGTAGGGCCCTTTCCACGTGCAGCAGCTCCTCGGCCACGTTGGGATGGTGGGGCAGGTGGAGCAGATGCTGTTGAAGGGGGGGGGGGGGTGTTCCCCTTCTGCCAGCAGGGAGTGCTGGTGTTGGAAATGCACCAGAAACGACTGACAATAGGGCCCTATTGGTGGTAACTAGCTCCACCATAAGCTCATTATGGTGGAGGAGGAGGTCATTTTGGTGCAGGGCTTGATCTGCCAGCACCTGCAGGCTGGCAGCTATGGCCTGCTGGGTGCCAGCCATGGCATGCTGGGTGTCAGCAATTGTCTGCTGGCTCCCAGCAATTGCCTGCTGGCTCCCAGCTATTGCCTGCTGGGTGCTGACAATACCCTGCATGACCTCCTCGGTCCTACGCAGCCGCTCTGATGCTAACTCTCCCTGCTGGCGAATCTGGCCAAATATCATTGCAGAAGCCATGAATAAACTGGTTCACAACACTTCATGCTTTGCTGATTCCATACAAGATGTCCGAAAACATATACGCCAGTCTACATCTGCTAGTGTCCTAACATGAAATTGAAAATGATAGTCAAACAATTGAGAAAAATGACTTCAATGTATTTACAAATGCCCCTCATTGACAACAGACAACAACTTCAACAACCATTTCAAGTATGACACCTTCTACCAGACTATACACACCGTTAGAAAGGCAAGAGGCATACAGGCTTTTATTTCCTACTTACCCTGTACAAAAAAAATCAACTGAGAATGAGGACAATCCTGACGTTTCACAGGTTTCGGACCACTGCAGAACCAGGCCAGGATGAACTACAAGAAAAAGAAGGAGATGAAGGGGATTACATTTTGGAATCTTCGTAAGGTACAGTACTTCTTAATTTTGTTATAAAATATGTCTAGCTATTTCAAATTTTTAACATTGGGGAATATGTTTGAATAAAGTTATGAAAGTTTTAAATATATCAACCATTCTTCCTTTTACAAACCTTGCCCCATGCATACATAGCAATGATGGACTTAAGTTATGCTTCTCTTTATTCTTAAATGGCTTTGGCAAAGTCTACGCCATTCATAAGTTTTATAATATATTTGCAAATCTAATTCTCTCTGCACATGTAACATCTGCCCCACCTGCATGCACATGGTTTTGTCCATCTAAGAAGAAATTGGTCAGAAAGCGTGAACTAGAATAACCCCCATAGTTACATAGTAGGTAAGGCTGAAAGAAGACTTGCGTGAATCAAGTTCAACCTAGGGACAGATTATGTTTCTTATTTGTACCCCTGGATGTTTTTAGCCAATAAGTGTTTGTCCAACCTTATTTTGAACGTATTTATTGAGGTTGCCAACACCTCCTCTCCGGGAAGAGAGTTCCAGAGTTTGACTGCTCTGACCGTAAAATAATTTTGGTACTCTTTACCTAGAAGGGCGCCCATCGCGGTGATCGCGGGCATCGCGGGCAGTACATTAACGGCCGCGAAGCGATGCCCGCGATCACCGCGATTTCCCATAGGGTTCAATGTTAAATTTAGTGCTGACCGCGATTTTACATTAAATGCTTCAATGGCCGCGATTTGGCCATAGGAATCAATGTTAAATGGGCTACAGAGCCCAAATAGGCACAATTAACCCTTAAATGTCCCCCCAAATTTTTAACGCCACCCCACGATCCACGCCAACTCGAAGCGTGGCGAGCGCAGCGAGCCCGCGAGGGGCAGCGGTACGCGTCCTCCGACCTTTTCATGCCCTACTATCCACGTCGGCGTGGAGTTGAGAATAGAATAGTGTGGCGAGCGCAGCGAGCCACCGAGGCCCGAAGCGTGGCGAGCGGGAGCGGATACCTTCACAGGTAAACGCGTCCCTTCGCGGGCTTCACAGGTGTCCGCGTCGCCACGGACACCTGTGAAGCCCGCGAGGGGACACGTATAACTGTGAAGGTATCCGCGTCCCCTCGCAGGGCTCGCTGCGCTCGCCACGCTTCGGGCCTCGGTGGCTCGCTGCGCTCGCCACACTATTCTATTCTCAACTCCACGCCGACGTGGATAGTAGGGCATGAAAAGGTCGGAGGACGCGTACCGCCGCCCCTCGCGGCCTCGCTGCGCTCGCCACGCTTCGGGTTGGCGTGGATCGTGGGCTCGCATTAAAAATTTAAGGGGACATTTAAGGGTTAATTGTGCCTATTTGGGCTCTGTAGCCCATTTAACATTGATTCCTATGGCCAAATCGCGGCCATTGAAGCATTTAATGTAAAATCGCGGTCAATCATACTTTTTAACATTGTTCCCTATGGGAAAATCGCGGTCATCGCGGGCACCCGTTTTTTATGTACCCGCGATTTACCCGTGATGCCCGCGATGACCGCGATTTTTTACCCCCGACGCCCGCGATGCCAATCGCGGGCGCCGTTCTAGGTAAAGAGTACCATAATTTTTTCTACTTTCTGAACAAAATCTTTTTTCTTTTAATCGGTACTCATGCCCCCGCATCCTAGGTTCCTTTCTAATAGAAAAAGGTTGTTTGACCATTCCTTATATTGGCCCCTGATGTATTTGTACATATTGAGCATGTCCCCCCTTAAACGTCTTTTTTTTTATGTAAATAGTCCCAAATTGCTTAATCTCCGCTCATAGCTTAACTTCTCCATTCCCCTAATAAGCTTTGTTGCTCTTCTTTGTATTATTTTTAACTCTTTTATGTCCTTTTTATAGTGTGGGGCCCAGAATTGTACTCCATATTCAAGGTGGGGTCAATGCTTTATACAGGGGCATAATTACTTTTGATTCTCTAGTTTCCATGCCCTAAAAAATGTATGTAATAAAGCCATATTTTAAGCAACAAATGTAAAATCGGCAATGCTAAAGATCAGTGTTTAATACATATCATGTCAGAGAAGCATTGTTACAGTTAGTACTAACAGAATAATATTGGGCCTTATTTTGGTTCACTCTTTCTGACAAAATCCTTCTTAGATGGACAAAACCATGTGCACTGCAGGGGGCAGATGTAAAATGTGCAGAGAGAATTAGATTTTGGTGAGTTATTTTGTTTCTGTGCAGGGTAAATACTGACTGCTTTATTTTTACACTGCAATATAGATCTCACTTTGAAGTAAAACCCCACCCAAATCTAATTCTCTCTGCACAAGTAACATCTGCCCCACCTGCAGTGCACATGGTTTTGTCCATCTAAGAAGGATTTTGTCAGAAAGAGTGAACCAAAATAAGGCCCATAGTGTTCTGCTTTTGGTTTGTGTCAAATTGGGCTATTCGGTACTTGTTTCCTAGCACCACCGATTTTAATTGTATGAAATCGCGTCGCAAACATTGGGTCGATCGCATTGCATGCAACCAAATCGCATGCGATGCGATTGACCCGACAAACCCGATTTTTACATTTGAACCAATGTTAAATGGTCCCTGAGACCCGATTTTACATGGGCCCCAATGTTAAATGCCCCCCAGACCACATTTTTTCATTCATTGTATGCCCCCTCATTGTTAACGCCACGATCAACGTCAACCCGAAGCGTGGCGAGCGGCTGCGGTACGCGCCCTCCGACCTTTTCATACCCCCACTATACACGTCGGCGTGGAGTTGATTTAATATAGTGTAGCGAGCCGCCGAGCCCGAAGCGCAGCGAGCCCCGCGAGGGGACGCGCATTACTTCAGACGTATTACACGTCCCCCTGCGGGGCTGGGGGCCACGCTTTGGGCTCGGTGGCTCGCTGCACTCGCCACACTATATAATATCAACTCCATGCCGATGTGGTTAGTGGGGGTATGAAAAGGTCGGAGGACGCGTACCGCCGCCCCACATTAATTATAATGTGGCGGGGTGCTATCCGGGCAAGCAAGGTACAATTTATA
This sequence comes from Crinia signifera, assembly GCF_055691185.1. Taxonomy (NCBI): domain Eukaryota; kingdom Metazoa; phylum Chordata; class Amphibia; order Anura; family Myobatrachidae; genus Crinia; species Crinia signifera. The sequence goes on along the minus strand of NC_139222.1, from coordinate 181,415,029 downwards.
ATAAGGAAGAGAAAAAAGGGTTTTGCAATATGGATGCACTGATGGAAATACAATTTCAATAAAGTTAAAAGTTTTAAGGAAAGAAACAGCCCTTTCGTTCCAGGAGTGCGTCCATTGTGCAAAACCCTTTTTTCTCTTTCTTTTTGTAAACAGTTATTTGTTTAGCAAAGGGAATGGGCTACAGGCAATATGACAATGTTTGAGTTATGGTTACAACATCTTTTTAAGTTACTAGTAGAATACCGAAATTCTGCATGAGTGGAGTTCATTACATTTCTTTAGAACACATTCTTCAAAGTATATGATGTCATGAATTAGCATACCATTGGCCCCAATAGGTAAAAAGGCACTTGCTAACATCCAGCCTCAACATAGCCTGTATTCCTAATCATTGCAATGCAAATCTTGTGATTTCATGTATAAGAAAAATTCTTAAAGATTTGCACTGATTTCACCTGAAGCCAGACATTTGGCACACACGTGTATGTATATGTATATGTGTATGTATATGTATGTATGTATGTGTATATATGTAGTTGGTTTGCAGGACGGCACTCCACAGGGATGGATGCTTGCCGGTGCCAGGTCTGTATTTGTAGAAATGCAGTACACTTACCCCCCCGAAGAAGGATGAAGACCAGCACTCAGGCGAATTTCAGGTGAAGAAAATAAGAAGTTTATTCCATGTGCAGGTAAGTAGCAACAATGGCTGTCCCGACAGCCGTTTCAACTGGGCTCTAGCCAGTTGTCATCAGGGGAACAGAGCATACAGTTTGCCCTGATTATAAAGACAAAATTGCGCCAAAACGAATGTAAATGAGGATCATTTGACCTCACAGTGTCAGTGCTGACGTCAGAGAAGCCCTGTCAGGTGGAGAGGGCGGGGGCGCAGGGGTGAATGACAGCGGGAATCCCCGTGCTGGCAGCCTTTGATAGGCTCGCTGCGGGGAACCCGTCATCTGCTGTATGCTTTGCCGAGTGTTGCTAGGCAACAAGCTGGGCTGCGGCAAGATTGTGTGGTGTGTAGCGGGGAGGGAGCGCTCAAGGTCTGGTACGTGACCGGGCGAGTGAGCGGGGTAGGGACCGGACAGTGGATGCAGACGTCAGCCCTGTCACGGAGAAGTGTACAGAGCATTTAAACAGATGCGGCAGAGATGACACACGGCGGTGTCAGACTGCAAACACAAAAAGAAAAAAAGAGAAACTGCATATGCCGGTAAAAAGGGTGGCCATGGCAACAGAAATAACAAACACAAATGAAAAGGGGAATACAAGCGGCCATCGATGTCACAAGTGTGGCAGTCGATAGTGAAGCTGTATTTTGAAACGTGATCACACATGTCTACGGGCACGCGGCGGTGTCCAACATCTGAATGAGTAATTGATAACCAAAGAATCACCACATAAATATGACTCACATAGGTCTCCCAAAAAGACAACATATGTGTGTGTTGACGCTACGGGCACACGGCGGTGTCCAACAACTTAAGTAGTAACTAGTGTCCAAGGTATTACGTGGTCGGTATAAACCATGATAAATGGGAGACACACGGAGGTCTCACAGACCAAGTCGACATGTATAAGTGTCGACACTCGGCGGTGTTACTCATGTTGAGTACATAGTATATGGGGGAGGTAACAAAATGAAGCCTAGAGGGAGACACACGGCGGTGTCTTGTCTCTGATCGGCTACCAGTGGTCAACATGTAAAAGAGTTGACATCCAGCATAATATAACATTTGGCAAGTAAGAAACGTGTCTGGTAATTATACAGTTACTGCAATAGGTACAAATAGTGAAACAATGCAGAAGTAGGGAGCGCACGGCGGCGTCCCCTCACCTGTCGACATGCATAAGTGTGGACATATAGCGGTGTCACTCAAAGTCAAAACAAAATAAAGTACATAGGAGGATGCCATAAAAGAGTACCAGAGGGCCAGGGGCGGAGTGTCAATGAGAAGGGGATTATAGAAAACAGCCCATCTTGAAGTCCTCGTTGAGGCCGGACGGGGCCATACAATTGAGTCTGAATATCCACTGCAGCTCTCTTTGTAAGAGCAGCTTGTCCCTATCTCCACCTCTTCTGGGTGGGGGAATGTGGTCAATGATGGCACACTTCAGTTGGGCAACGTTATGTGAATTGGAAAGGAAATGTCTTGCCACAGGAAGGTTCTTTAATTCATTGTATGCAATCTTGCCGCAGCCCAGCTTGTTGCCTAGCAACACTCGGCAAAGCATACAGCAGATGACGGGTTCCCCGCAGCGAGCCTATCAAAGGCTGCCAGCACGGGGATTCCCGCTGTCATTCACCCCTGCGCCCCCGCCCTCTCCACCTGACAGGGCTTCTCTGACGTCAGCACTGACACTGTGAGGTCAAATGATCCTCATTTACATTCGTTTTGGCGCAATTTTGTCTTTATAATCAGGGCAAACTGTATGCTCTGTTCCCCTGATGACAACTGGCTAGAGCCCAGTTGAAACGGCTGTCGGGACAGCCATTGTTGCTACTTACCTGCACATGGAATAAACTTCTTATTTTCTTCACCTGAAATTCGCCTGAGTGCTGGTCTTCATCCTTCTTCGGGGGGGTAAGTGTACTGTGTATATATGTATGTATGTATGTATGTATATGTGTGTGTGTATATATATATATATGAACGAGAAAATAGCATGGAACGCTTTCATATAATAACCATAAAATTATCATGCTTGTCTTTACCTACTACATATCGTGTTTATAAGATTGTATTCCAAATGTCCTTATGTGAATCCCAGGGAAGGCACATAAGATGCTGTGGTGCACGTTGGGAATATCCCGCTAGTAATACCCATAAGTTTATGTTTGCTCCATCATTTTAATCCCCCCCCCCCCCACACAGTTTTTTAAGATTTCCATGCACGGTCTAAATGTCTGGGCAGCCAGTTTTTTGCACTTCACATTGTTTTGTTATTTCATTTAGCGCACATGAATCCAACTATTTCATGTTGGTCTTATTTTTCCACAGTGACAGAACACAGCCGCGCCAGCCCGGCAGCAAGCGTCCATGATCGCCTAGCAACGGCCCCACGTCACAGAGGGGCGTGAGCGGGAGTCCCGGAAGTGCACACTGCAGGCACCGGCTGCCGTTCCTGACACTCGTTTTCGATTGAGCTGCCCCATATAAGGTAGGAGAGCACACTGCTCTACTTTTCTTTTCACGGCACCTAATGCACCTTAACGTACTTCACGTCCTGAGGAAAAAGCCGCACCGGCTTTGAAACGTCGACATGACTATATGCTGACATGCTGCACACTTTGCTTTCATAAAATAGGTTTGTAGACCGGCTCTCCATTTATAATTGAGTAGTCAAAATGTTACCTGGGTGCCCTCCTCTGGAATGCAGTTAAGCAACTGCAGACAATACAATCCTTTGCTACCTCATCATACCGGGCATTATATATATATATATATATATATATATATACATATATATATCACAGACCCAATATTAAGTTTCACAACAAGAAATAAACAGATAAAAAGTTACACATGTATACATACTGTACCTAACAGCCGGCTGTCTGGTACTGTATTTTCCCAGTTTCAAAATGCTGGAAGAGTGATGGCTCAGAATGAAGGAGTCATGGGTTGACCCAGGGAAACCCACAACCAGGTCCATAATCCTGGACACAAATCGGCTCGATAAGTCGCAAAAGGCACATTTCGACATGCATGAGAAACGTAAATAAAAAAATGCAATGTGAAAGCGACCATCCCAAAAACATTACAGTGAATACACGAAAGCAAAGTTACAACATTTTTGGCAAAAAATAAATACGCATCTCACCCAAAAAATTACTTCGACTAGGATTGCATACACCCCTAAGTATACAAGTCACATAATTCAGTTTATTATTTTTCTATCACAACACATTTATTTTTTCCATCTTTATTTTAATATATTGGCAACACTTCATATGTCATATGAACTCAGTTATTGTCCGAAGAAAAACAAAAGTCAAATTTGCCCTCTGGCATTCATCTCCGAAATGATCTTTCTGATGTATGTTTGTAGTACCAAGGGATAGGTTTATTAGCAAGTCCTTTTATAAAATTGGTGTTGTCCTAGAAATCTTGGGCAAATACACCTATAATTCATAATCACACACATGTTCAAACCCTTTTTGCAACACACGCTAATAAAATTAACTTAAAATCACTCTATCACTCTGTTTTCTATGGATCCGATATGATATCCCGGCGGTCGGGATCCCGGCGGTCGGAATCCCGACACTGTCGTGGACACCCATGGAGGGAGAAAGTTTCGGGATTTCGGCGGTCGGGATTCCAGTGTCAGGATTCCGACCGCCGGGATCCCGACCGCCGGGAAATTAACCGCATCCCGTTTTCTATTAAACTGAATCGACCAAGAGGGAATAGAATATGCCCATCAAAAGTGCCTTTGGGCATCACAGATTAAATCAGGCCTCTACAGATAAAGACCCAATTAGAAAAGCAGCTACTGTATAGAGTAAGTTAGGGCCAGTGTACCAATGCACTATTACTACAGCCTGTTGGCATAATTACTGTATGTTTCAACAACCATGCACCAATAGCTACCACTTAGGGACTTTTAAATGTAGTTAAAAAAGAATAAGGCATATTGATGTGGCAGTAGACATTATAATCTGCTGTGCCTGCTTTACATATAACATAAAACAATATGTATGTCCTACAAATATACTGTAAGTATACACAAGAGACACAGAATTTTGGCAAATATAGTCAATCCATACATATATAATTTAATCAACTGTATATTTATAGATTAGTTTAAAAGCAATCACATGCCACCTCTAGCCCCCAAAATGCCATCATCTCAAACGGTAAACTGGTTTAAATACAGTTTTCATTCCCCGTGCTATAATGTTTTATGTTCTGTAACTGTACCAGGATGCCATAAAGACACTCAAGCTTTGAAAACCTTAAAATACGGTAATTCATTTAAATAATAAAAACGGCAGATTATTTTTGTGGCATGGTCAGAACTTTGTTGATAATAATCATTCATTTCTATTATTAAAACATGATTTGCTGTTTTCTTCAGCCTCAACAAAATATGCAAATGAGAAATGAATTGGGTCTTATTATTGTGATGGGAAACATTACATGCTTCAGTAATGCTGTAACATGATTCAAATAATCTATAAAATGCTAATTCTGGAAAATAAACATTAATTAGTGTTTCCAGCACAGACTGTATTCCAAAGACCTGATTGAGCCCAATAGGGGAGATGGCTGAGATGAATAGTCAGTGATGTCCATCAAATAAATAGAAATTACAATAATGTCTCATTTACGTCATCATCAATATCTTGTCCAGTGCATCATGGTGGCTAATCTGCAGATTTTCTAGTGGTCACACATTGTTATTGACATGTTGTGGCTGTAATACTTATATTGAGCTAGATTTAAAGTTAGGAGTGAACCCAGCTAGAAAGAGCACAATGGCATACTCATATTGTGGTGAGGGTGCAAAATGAAAATGTATGAACAGATTTACAGTGAGGCTTGTCCGAGCTGAACAGTAAATCATTGTGGAAAAATTGAGTTGAGCATTATTTTCTGTGCCACATAAAAAAGCAGTAAATGGTTTCTCTCCATTGAATAGAAATATCTTTACAAGCATTGTTCAGGTGTAAATTTGAGGATGGCATCAATATCCTTGCCATTGGAATCTTGACATCAACATCCTGACATTAAAAATCCATATGGAGCCTAGAGACTATTTTAATGCTACCCCTAATCCCAAAACTAATCCACTCCTCTTTTATATAACCCATCCCTCCCACAGCTTTGCCCTAACTAATCTCACAGTTTAACCCTAACCGCTCCTTCCCCCAGCATCCTAACCTACCCTAAGTGCCTAACCCTATACCAGTGTTTTTCAACCACTGGCCATGGCACACTAGTATGCCTTGAAGCTGTTCTTAAGTGTGACTCCAGATCTAGAGATGCCCAAACCAGTTCAACTGTTGTTTACTGGTCTCTTTTTTTTCATGTAAAGGGCCAATGTATTTTATTTTTTTTACCTGTGGGGACCAGTGTGATTTTTTTAATGTATGGGGGCCAATAGTTTTGGATTTTTCCTGTGGAGACCAATGTGTTTTGCACTGTGGGGATCTCATGGTGTGCCTTGGCAATTTAAAAATCTTATTTTGAGTGCTGCAAGGTTGAAAATCACTGCCCTATACCTAACCACGGTGCTATCCTACAAGAGCTGTCAATATTTTGACCATTGTGATGCCATTATTTGCATTATGAACATCTGGAATCTAACCACCAGGATCCTGACAGCATCGTATACATTTGCATTTTTTTGCTGACTTATTTCCAACTAAATAATTAACTCTGGCATGTGGCCAGCAGAAATGTTCTTTGGGTCAGCCAGAAAAGGCCACTCATGAACATTTAAAATAATATGTTCCTCTAGAATGTGTGATATCATGAGCCTATTTTTGTGTAAATAATACCATTTTTGCAGGACGCTCATATGTCAAAATGGTGCATTCTATTAATGGTACAAACTTTTGCATATAGCTTGTATTGTGCTCATGTTTCAAATTTCAAGGCGTTGAATTAAAATTTAAAATGATCCATTTCTGTTAGCCGGTGGTAACAGAGCGTCCTCCTGGCAAATGGATGTGATTCTTTTTGGAGTCCAGTAGCGGACCAAGAAGGCCTCCTACACTTTAGTGCAACATATTGTAATTTGTATTAATCAGTCCCATGGTATACTGTAAGGAGGAAGCCCAACTACAGTTGGGTTCACTTGGTAAAAGTAACAAAATCTCAGCAGGGTGTAAATTTATATGTCACACAGTATCTATTTACATATTAACACATCATTTATATTTCTTTGTTGAAAAAGACAAAAAATGTGTATAAATTTGGGCACACTTTCAATTAATTCATTACTATTGTATGTTATTTAAGGCCTCAAAACTCAACTAATTAGCCTAAATTACAGTAAGCTAAATTAAGGCAATTCCATAGTTGAATAATGCACTGACCCTTCTAAATGCTCAGGATCTTGTGTCTGCTCTCAGCAACCAAGGGCTCTGAACAGCTGACAAATGATTTCAAAACAAAGATAATTGACTGTTACAAAGCATGGTAATTCTATAAAAAGATATCTAAATGCTTCAGCTTGTAATTTACATAGTCAGATAAATCATTAAAAAAATTAAAGATTCAGTGAAATTAGCAATGACTCGATGTCCCTCTGTCTCATAATTATTTATGACATAAATTAAAAAAAACAACAGCATTATATTAGGACAAACTTAAAAATGAAATTGAAAGGGTTTGTCCTCCGTTGTGCCTTCCTTATTTAGTATATAAGGGGAATCTTAGTTGCCTCGCACAAAGAGCTGACTCTTGCTGGTCTGGTCTTGTTTTGGCATTTAATTTACTTATTCCACTACACCAGGGATGTTAAAATATTATTTTTGGAGTTCCGCATTAAGATGGAAGGCTACAAAATATGTTCTCATAGTTAGCTTCCCTGTAATGTGGACAGGGATCTTTGTTGAGTAAATTTTATTCTACACAATACTTTCTGTTTGTTTTGCGTCTAGCAGGCTCGAAATGCGTCAATAGTAAGTGACTAACTAGTACCAACAGCAGATGTTTGTCAAATCCAGTGCATGCTATTTGGAGCCTGACAGGGTGCACGTCCTGAATGCACATGTCTTCTATCCATCCCCATGGGCTCCAAATAGCCACCTTGGTAAGATTCTCCTCGGTTTTTATATTGAACCAATTTCATTAATTTTTTATTTATTGCGTTTGTACTGTATATATGTTTTGTTTTTGAACATTAAGTCATCACCATTTTTAAATATACCTAAGAGTTTGAACTTTTTATCACAAGCTACCCTTTTCACTTTAAAACCAAGAAGTCACAGCTGTTTTCATGCTTGCTGCACCTTCTTACTGGAAGTGCCCAGTCATTGGAACCATTGCGGCAATCAGTCCAACCTTAGGGTGGTCTTGCTCCATCCTGGCTGTGATTTGCACCTAGTCGCAGCAACTGTATGGACCTTCTGCATTAGCTTCTCCTGTCTCACATCACTTACCAGACCCTTAGTTTTTGCCCTAATATTGGCGCAGCAGTCACAGGCAGCATAAAAAAGCCCCAGCTGAATCTTTGGACCCACACAGACACCCCCAAATCCAGCCATCATCTGTGGTTCTTCCTGCCAAAGACCATCCTGGTAGTGATTGTCACCCTACCAAGCCAAATATTCACTATAGGGGTGATCATCTGAGGATTAACCATCAATGACCACCATCAATGGCACAATCTAGTTGGTATAAAACCATTTGCTAATGATGGCTTTACCCACCAATGGCCATCCTTGTCCTGCTGGTCAATCAGTCTGGCAGAGCTACAGTTGGAGCCCCTGTCAACTTTGCTCCTTAGGTCGTGGCTCACCATGGCTAGCCATGGCTATCCTATTGTTCTCAGCAGCAATACAATACATAGAACAAAACAGTAGGGGATTAGCATAGTAATCATATTACTCACTTAATCCAATTAACAGGCTAAATGAGGAGGGCTCCATCTGTAGGCTATATGTCCCAGCACCAAGTATACAAAACAACATTGTTGACTCTGTACCATTGATGTTGGAGAACATTTGGAATTTTACAATCAATGGCAAAACCATCTACCATTGGTAAACCATCAGTAGTATGTTAGTATCGGTGGTTGGTAACATGGTTCACCCTAATTTACTATCTCTAGAGAGGTCTGTAACTTAGAGGAACAAAATTTGTTTTGCAGCCGATTTTGCGGGCGCCGTGATAATACACAAGTACTGATTATTATGTGCCCCAACCAGTCTAAAAGGGAAAAAAAATTCGGGAATATAGTGTTGAATCATCAACTTTTTTAACACAAAAAACAGTTCAGACATTTTTAAGGAGTTTATGTTGTTCATAACATTTTCACAGTGAAAATGGTGAGTACAGGTTAATTAACTTATTAGCCATTGACAATTATAAAGCAAGTGGCCCTTACATCTCAGGTGCAAAATTCTTGTCCAGTTCCTGGACAGAAGGCATCTGGGATTCAGGTATTTCAACCTTGATTGTTGATAACTAAGGGCCTTATTCTAGTTCATTCTTTCTGACAAAATCCTTCTTACATGGACAAAACCATGTGCACTGCAGGGGGGCAGATGTAAAATGTGCAGAGAGAATTAGATTTGGGTGAGTTATTTTGTTTCTGTGCAGTGTAAATACTGGCTGCTTTATTTTTACACTGCAATATAGATCCACTTTGAAGTAAAACCCCACCCAAATCTAATTCTCTCTGCACAAGTAACATCTGCCCCCTGCAGTGCACATGGTTTTGTCCATCTAAGAAGGATTTTGTCAGAAAGAGTGAACTAGATTAAGGTCCTAAGTGTGTATCAGCATTTGGGACTGTCTCGTTCCTCTTGGCTTAACTGAAAAACAATTCTGGTACATCTTTACATAGATTTATTCTGCTGCTACAATTGGTGGCATGGTTCATCTGGATCCATTCCCTGTATAAGGTATAATATTTGTACAATTTGTAATAGAATTATATTATGTTTATGCCCAGTGGTCATGCTTGCTGTGAGGTATTATCCTATCTCTGAACTATAGTATACTAGAAATGTGGTAAGATATATTGTATGATATATTTTGTACCCACTGGTTGAAATCATTGGTTGCTATTTTCTATGTTCAAATTAAGAATTTAAAACATGTCCAAAATTCTCCTTTCCAACAATAATGTGACGCCAAATATGGTATATCAAGTTATTTCCTGTAACCTCAATCTTACTTAAGAGGGACAGAAAACTTTTGTGTAAAGAGTATTCATCGTTTCTTGGAAGTTTTGAAGCAACGCATAGTGTTATGTGATGCAACTCAACTCAAGAAGGTTTTCTGGAGAATGGAGAAAAATGTGCCATTTAATTTCGCTTATGACGCTTTGTTATACCTCCACAGCTGCAGCAGAAGCACTTGTCACAGTGCATTAGAAAAGCTTTGGCCTTTGAAATGCAAAAATAAATAAGGTCAAATGAATCTATCTAAACATTATCACACTTGGAACAACTTGATAAAAAAAAACTGAACAATCCAGAATGTCTCAAGAACAACACACAGAGGTTGTTAAAGATTGGAGCTGTCAGAGCAAAGTGTGTTTTATTAGCAAAAGGCAAAGTATTGCTTGTCAAAATGAAGTGTTTTATTAAAGTTGCCATGTAAATAATAGATCGAGAACCAAGGACCTAGCTCTACAAAGCAACATGGTTGGCAAGCCCAATTTGTCACAGCCTGTCAAAGACGCCATACGGGTTTCAATACATGGCATATTTATTTATATATTGCATCTGAAATGTTGAGTTCTGAAACAAGAAAATGTTTTGATGAAAAATATAATTTAGTTAATGCTATTCTTGGGCTTGTCAGAACTGTGACTTTTCTTAGATTACAGCAATTCTCAGAAGTGCCTGGAGTGCAGACCTGGGGGGGGTGGGGTGGGGGGTTTGAACTCTGAGTCAGATGCTGCAGAAGAGAAGACAGCAGCAGTGACATCCGAAACACATGACAACAAGCAGGTAGTGTGGCATGATATGTAAGGGGCATTACTATGTAAGCCACAATATGACAGTGGCATAGTTGTGTAAGACATAATATGGTGCAAGGAACATTACTGTGTGGGGCATAAAATAGTACAAGGGGCAGTACTGTGTGTGGCATAATATGGTGTAAGGGGAACTATTGTGTCCATGTAAGGTAGTTTTTCCTGCAAATCCACGCCTATTCTGCTTTTTCCACGCCCATTTCAGCAAGAGCACGCCAACTGCAGCAAGGCCTCATCCTTTTTGGATGCTTGGAAATATTTCCATGGCGGCGGGGGATGTGTTTATATTTGAGGGAAAGGGGATTGTGGGGCGGCAGGGGATGTGGTATGAGGCTCCGACAGTCAGGATCCCGACAGTCTTTAGCCCGACCTTGGGATCCCGACTGCCCGCAATCAGACAGCATGGCGAGCTCAAAAAGACCCTTGTGGGCTCGCTGCGCTTGCCATGCTGCGGGCACGGTGGCTTGCTACGCGAGCCACCTATTCTATTCTCTCTCTATGGGGGTCGTGGACCCCCACGAGGGAAAATAGCTGGTGGCCGTCGAGCACCCGGCTGTCGGCATTTTGATAGTCGGGATCCCGACATCGGGTAAATGACTGTCGGGATCCCGACTGTCGGGAACGCGTCCGGCACATGGCGGCGGGCATTTGTGTTCACACTGGGAGCCAAATTGTCTAGAAATGGCTATGTAGGGTTAGCCCTTCCTAGGTACCAACTACCAATGCGCTTACTTCCCTTTTGTTTTTTTACACAGAAATGGCAGTCGCTGGATATTCCTTGTTCTATCCACCATTCTCTGAAACTACAGAGTATGTATTTGAAAATTCCAGGAGATCCATAGTGTGCCTGTTTTGGCTTAAATTCCATCCAGGATTAAATAAAATTGTACTAATCACCATGAATATATGATGTAGTAGTGTAGTGTAGGATACATTTGAGTCTCAGGGATAAATTTACTAAAGGTTAATATTAATTGTGTTTAAATCAATCTAAATCAATTTTGTGTTATAAGGGTTCAAAGCACTTTTATAAATTAAGATTATTAACTGTTGGTAAATGTGCAATAAACCCCTAGCAAACATCATTAAATTGATTTAAAATCGATTAAAAAGACCTTTAATACATTTACCCTTTAAGCATATTTAAATGACTATGTTTTCAAAGTGCGTTTAACTAAAGGTGAACAACCTTACAAAACTTAGTAATCATGTCCTTCTCTTCAGGAACTTACTCAGATTGAAGTGGGTGGAAATGAAACATGTAGCCAATCAAATATACCAATCAAATCAAACCTATTAAATCTTCATAATCTTCATATGAGCAAAAGAGATGAGTGTGATTTAGGGATGGCCATCAACAGATTAACCATCAATGACACAGGCCATAGGCACGCCTGCGCAGAGGCCATCATCAGACCTCCATGGCCAATGTTCACCATCAGTGAGCACCCATCAATGTAAAGCTATTGCTACTAGATCATTCAAAAGGCAAAAAGAAAGACAAATAATTACTAGACCACTGCAATGAAGCGCACTCAAATTTTTATTTTTGACAAATAACAGAACTGAAAAAATTTAAATTATCATGTGGAATCCATGAATGGTCTGTGATCACCCACAGTGTTATAGGCAGTTACCTAACTGCCAAGGTACAGTATAGAAGCTGACATCTAAACAACCACTCAAAAAGTTTAATACAACAAAAGTACTTATGCAGGTTTAACTGAGAGCACTAAGATGACCCAAGGCTTTACCAATTCTTAACTGAGCATTCTCTGCCCACTAGGGTGCCCTAATTCAATACAAACTACAATTTAGATATGAGTAGCAAGGGTGTAATCAGTGAACTACTATGGGCTGCAGGCCATGGATAGAGATTAATCAAAGCCATCTGGAGAGTTTGCGGATGACGATGGACACTGAGTAGGGCAGAGTTGTGAGCAAAATGTGAGGAGCTTACAATCTAGTCCAGTGGTTATCAAACTGTGGGTCCTGACCTTCTCAGCATGGGGTTGCGACTTTTATAATCTCAGTCAGTGTCTCAAGGAGTCTGAAAAATCTGTTGAATTATCTGTTATTTTAGACTCCTCCCATCATTTTGTGCCTCCACAATGCTGCCATGTATGTGCTGTCTGCTGACTACACATGTGATGTAATGATCTTCTGCAGTAACTTGCTGGGGTCCTCTAATTATTTTTATTGTCTGATGGGTTCCCACAGCAATATAGTTTGAGAACCCCTGATCTAGTCTATTGGATCCTATAGTAAATATTCACAGTATACAGAGTAGGAAGGGATATTCTTTATCACATATACTTATGTGAAAAATATCAGATTATCTCTACTTGATCATATTAAAAATATACTTGAGCCAGTGACACACAAATACCTACAGTAAAACATGCTGACCACATAGAACAAATAGATTGTTAAATGATGGACTGTATTCATTAACTACCTCATCTGGATCTCAGTGTCTGGCAATGTTATTTAATTTGTTAACTGGTAAAAACCCTGCAGCTATTCAATTACAGGGTTAGACTGTCTAAATTATTAATGTCTCTGACACCACTCCATACTGTACGCTAACATTTTTGAGCAGAACAATTCTTGAGATCACTTATATACGGAAATGAGGGTCAGTCTCGTATGATAATTAAGTTAATATGATATGACAGTGAGATATCTTATATGTACACAAGAATACCTACATCATTTATCAGGCCCCAATATAAGTCATCATTAAGTGACACTTCATTATAAGACGGGAATCTCAGTCCAAGAATCTCTCGTATTGGTCTTTCAAAAGCCATGATGCACAGCAATTATCCTGAGTAATTAGATCTAATCTTGATTAAAATGCCCTTGAGATTGCATGCTCTTTAACTGGAAATGTTTCATCATACAGTATATCTAAAAATGAATGCAATATTTAATATCTTGTTATACCATTATACAGATAGTTCAATACCGGAAGATGGTTGACTTTCTGAAAAACAAATATTTTACTATACTGTATATGAATATACTACTAATTACTAATACTAAAAGCATTTATTTGTTGATTTAAATAGTTTAACATTATTTAAAATGCCTGTCATGTGCAAAACCATATACCTGTGATATATGTTTAGGACTAGAACCGAGATATGCTTGGATGCAACTGGATGCAACTTTGTAGTGGTGTAACAGGGTGGGAGTTCTCTCTGTCCTGGCCCTGCCTTCTGACCATATTACATCATAACATTGTCCAAAGGGGGCATGACCACCATCAACAGGATGTACAGCACTGCCTGATGTATCCTGAGGATGCTCTGGGTGGCTGTACAGACTGCAAGATGCATGTCTGAAGCTAAACTTAAGTGAGTGTCATTGTGCAGTTATGGTGCCGCCTCTGTGTGACATCACACCCCTAGTTACATCTTTGACACTGGGACCTCAGCATGCATAGTAGAGATTTATTACCGAAGACATTGCTCACATCAAGGACAAGGTATAGAAAATAAATACAGATGCCAAAACAAAAAGATAGGTAGCATCCTGCACATGGGATCTTAAAATAAAGTGAGAAAAGAGCGCAAATGGGGCAAGAGGTGTTTTTCATGATGGAGAATGGGATCATCTTGCAGACTTTTGAACCTCATTTGTTGAATGATTGCTATTATTAGTTATTGTTAATTGTTTCTACTCTGTTATTCTGCAATGTTTTTGTGTTTGGCCCTTTGTATAGCATTGAAGACACTTCTTGGTGTTTTTTGTGTTTTGCAAAGGCGGCTAAAGCATTTTGTGTTATCTAATTCTCACAGAATTTTGTCCTTATGCCACAAAAGATTTGTGTACTAGGGCCACAGAAAGCAGTTATGGTCCCAACACATAAATAGTGGAGCCACTAGGAATGAGAGTCCTGCAGCCAGTCAGCATAGTAGTGTGACTTTGTAGGGACAGTCAGAGATGAGAGGGGAATCACACCTAGGGATGGCCATCAGTGCCTTTGCCATCGATGGTTGCCATCGATGGCAAAAGTGCCACAGACCATCAATAGTGTAAAACTATGCAATGGGTGACCATCAATAGTTTTACATATCGATGGTCATCTATTATGTTTGAGTCATTGGCCTGTAGGTTAATCAAAGCACATGGGTGGGGCGTTGTGGGTGTCAGGGGCGGAGCTATGCTCTGAGTCCCGGCACTTTGAAAAAAAAAAAGAAAAACATTGGGTTTACTGTGCCATCGATGTAGGGAAACCATCTGGTTCCCCCCCCCATTGATGGCAAAAGTATTCGACATCGGTCATAAACCATCAATGATTTTGAATCATCGATGGTCGTTGGCCATCCCTAATCACACCCAAGAATGACTAGTATCACAGAACAATCTGCTATACTGATAGGCATATATATCTGAAATATAATAGAAAATGCAGGGGCATTTTAAGAAGAGAGAATGAGGCCTATGTCCACTTTTAATAAATTCATCAAGACGCTGGTTCAAACTCTTTATTAATTATTTAAAGTGTAATCGAATGTGCCACCTGGCCACCACCTCATCTTTTTAAAACACTGTCATTGTCTTTGTTTATATCACTATGTGTTGTGTGTTTCTTATAAAATAGTTCGCAGGATTTTATATAGGTTTTTCAATAAAAGTTAATTTTTAACTAATTTCAGGTGCACTACAACTAGGACAAACTGTTTCTCTTTAGCTTGTGTAAATCTTTGGTGAAGAAAGCTGAATATCTGATAGGCAACGCTATCAAAGCTAGCTGCAGGACTATCAGAAGGAAGTTATCACAGGGATCCTGCACTAGTGAGAGAGGCCAAGAGACCCAGGTCTTTAATAAACCAAAATAGAGAGGAAAATAGAAAGCTAGAACTCCAGGAACCAGGGAGAACCAAGAATTAATCATTTTGACTACGGCCGCTCTGTTTCTTTGCTTTTCATTCCAAGGTCTTACTACTGATATCACAGCACTGAGGTGTCTTGTGGACTTATGTAGGGATTTCAACTGATGGTAGACCTAAAAAAGTTGAGGCAAGTCTATTGTAATTGTAAGGCTGCATGGTTGTACAACATTTTAGGTTTCAGCCAAAATTATTAAAAGTGGGTGTTAAAGGGCTGTCTTTGAGTGAGCATGGCTACTTCTAATCATAAAGTTCACCTACCACTAAGACAGTCCCTTGACCCTTCTTTTTATTTTATTTTTGTCAATGGCAAAGATTGTAATTCTACCGTAGTTGTAGATTCTGAGTTCCCTGCTTTTTTTGCTTTAAATTAATACTACAGCACTATTGATCACCTGAAGTTATGGCTTCTACATACGTCAATTAATGCAAAAGTTAAATAAAATAAGAATATGACACTAATAATCTTCTTTCAACTGCCAGAGAGAATATGTTCTCTGGGCATTAATTATCTTAAAGTACACAAGCAAGTAACAATTTATAGTGTTCAATCAGAGCTGAGCATTGCAAATGAACTTATTTTTCTGTGTTGCTATTTCCAGTATCTGCAGGGGGTGAATAAGTTGAATCCTTAATTTAAATAATCCTGTTGAAACACTAGTAATAAGCACATCAGGAGACTGGACAATAACACTTTTTATTTTATAGCAGAGGTGAATATCCGAATCTAGAAAAAACAACTAAGAATTGACCGTTTTAAAATATTGAAAACTTTCAGTGATTTGTGAGTGACAAACTGTTTTAAATCAGGTTAGATTCATCAACAGTTGCTGTATATAAATTCCTCCAACCTTGATTCTCAAGGCACAATGAAATATAATCAGTCAATCAGCTAGTATCACCAAATACCAAATGTCTAGACTTGTATGAGAAGTTTACAGTTACTAGGGCTGGATTATAGACAGGGTGACGGGGCAGTCATCCTGGAGCCCCCACAAATATGGGGGCCCCACACACTGTCCAGTAGCCCCTAATGTCCAGCACTGCCTGGCTTATTGGCCCATAGCACCCGCTTGGATCAACCTGGACAAGTGTACAGGCACCCAGGGACAGCAGACAAATAATGCAGTCCTTACCACTGCCAGCCACATGTATGCCTGTACAGGTTGGTCACAGTGGTGGGTGCAGACAGCTACAGTACAGTGCCCACGTGCACCCCTGCCCATATTCATGCCCAGCTGTGCGCATGCCCACACTCATGCCCGTCTGCCTGTATGAGCATGTAACTCCCCCTGGCAATGAGCATATAACTCCCCCAGGCAACGTGTATGTTACTCCCCCCCGGCAATGAGCATGTTACTTCCTCCTGGCAACGAGCATGTTACTCCCCCTGGCAACGAGCATGTAACCCTCTGTGGCAACGAGCATGAAATCCCTTTGAAGGAGCATGTGACCCCTGGCATTAAGCATGTATGTAAGCAGTACTTACGTGGCATAACATGTAATAGGCATTAAGTGTGTGATATCATATGTAATGGGCATTACGCTGTGTAAGGTATCATATGTAATTGACATTATGCTGTGTGGTATCCGATGTAATGCGCATTATGGTGTTTGTCAAAATATATGTAATGGGCATTACAGTGTGTGGCATTCTGTAAAATAGGCATTACGGTGTGTGGCATAATGTGTAATAGGCATTACGGTGTGTGGCATAATGTGTAATGGACATTATAATGTGTGTCATAATGTGTAATGGGCATTATGGTGTGTGGCATAATATGTAATGGATATTATGGTGTGCGTAATCCTGGTGCAGTTTGTCTAAGAGGCTCTAGCTGGCACAGTGTGTCACTTATATCACTTTTATTGATAAAGGCCCCAACAAGTTTGTTGTCCAGGGCCCCCACAGACCTTAATTTGGCCCTGACAGTTACCTTGACAATCATTCTTCCTGGGACTGTAAAGTCTGGACTTCTTAATAGTGGCATTGCCTGATTTGCTTATGTCCATTACTTTAGTTTTATCCCTTAGCATTATTGTTATTATTATTATTAATAATAAACAATAGACTGGTGTGAAAGTAGCCAACCCGGGAATGTTCCTGCATGATCCCGGTTAAGATCCTGCATTTTCTGGTGTGATATGGGTATAAGTGATGCCAACATTTTCCTCTTTTTGGGAGATGAATTTGTTGGGAATACCCACACCATGACTCAATTTGGTTTTGTTAGATGTCCCAGAATCCTAATTACTATTCAATTTCTACTTTCTTGACAACTTTTTATACCATCCTGTTAGTTCTCAGATAAAGCCAGCAATATGTAGTCATCTTGTGTAATGTTGCATTCATAGCATAATGTCATGATCCTAACTGTATTACCATATAGCAGCAAAATTGGGCTTCAGTTTGAGGGGTGATTTGAAATGTATTTTCCCTAAAGTAAGTCATGAATCTTTAATTAATATGTACAACAAAAAATAATATAACATGTTTTAATGGTGTTAACCCCTTCCTGACACAGCATGTTTTTGCCTTCCTGACAGAGCCCTTTTTTTCAAATCTGACATGTATCACTTAAGTGGGGATAACTTTTTTTTGCTTTTACTTATCCCAGTGATTTTGAGATTGTTTTCTCGTGACACATTGTACTTCAAATTAGTGGTAAATTTGGGTCGATACAGTCTGTGTTTTTTTGTGAAAAATACCAAAATGTCGTAAAAAAATGGAAAATTTAGCAATTTGCAAAATGTTAAATTTTCTGCTTGTGAGACAAATAATCATACCACTCAAAATAGTTAATAACTAACATAGACCATATGTCTACTTTATGTTTCCATCATTATTTCAACTTCCTTTTAATTTTTTTGGACACTAGGAGGCTTACAATATGAATAGCAAATTCTCAAATTTTCAAGAAAATTTCAAACACTGATTTTTTTAGGGACCAGTTCAGTTCTGATGTGACTTTGAGGGACTTGTATGTGAGACACCCCCATAAATGAAGCCATTTCAAAAACTGCACCCCTCACAGTATTCAAAACAGCATTTTGGAAGTTTGTTAACCCTTTAGGTGTTTCACAGTAATTAAAACAAAGTGTAGGTGAAATTTCAAAATTTCATTTTTTTTGCAGATTTGCAATTTTAATACATTTTTCTAAGGAACACCGTAGATTTCACTAGAGAAATGTGACTAAAAATTGATTCCCCCAATTCTTTTGTTTTCATAAATATCCTATAGTGGCCCTAGTGTGCACGTTGACCAAACTACAGGCTTCATAATAGAAGGAGCACCTACTTGATTTTGGAGCCTCCTTTTTATGAGATTATTTTTTAGGCACCATGTAGGTTTCTAGGCACCATAAGATGCTAAAATTTAGGAACCCCCCCACAAGTGACCCCATTTTGCAAACTACACCCCTCAGGGAATTCATCTAGGGGTATAGTGTACATTTCAAACCCCCAGGGGTTTCACCAATTGTGGTACAACTGGGCAGTGAAAATGAAAAATTAAATTTTTTACACAAAAATGCAGTTCTGGCTCAAAATTTTTCATTTTCACAAGGAATGAAGGAGACAAAGCACCCCAAAATCTGTGCCCCAATTTCTCCCGAGTACGGCAATGCCTCATGTGTGACCAAAAAATACCATTTGGGTGCATGGCAGGACTCAGAAGGGAAGGAGTGATTTTGGGATTTTGCAGCTCAGATTCTGGTGGAATGTTGGTGGGTGCTATGTCGCATTAGCAAGATCCCCCAAGCACCAATACAGTGGAACCCCCCCACAAGTGACCCCATTTTGCAAACTACACCCCTCAGGGAATTCATCTAGGGGTATAGTGTACATTTCATACCCCCAGGGGTTTCACCAATTTTGATACAACTGGGCTGTGCAAATGAAAAATTACATTTTTTACACAAAAATGCAGTTCTGGCTCAAAATTTTTCATTTTCACAAGGAATGAAGGAGACAAAGCACCTCAAAATCTGTGCCCCAATTTCTCCCGAGTACGGCAATGCCTCACATGTGACCAAAAAATACCATTTGGGTGCATGGCAGGACTCAGAAGGGAAGGAGTGATTTTGGGATTTTGCAGCTCAGATTCTGGTGGAATGTTGGTGGGTGCTATGTCGCATTAGCAAGACCCCCCAAGCACCAATACAGTGGAACCCCCCCACAAGTGACCCCATTTTGCAAACTAAACCCCTCAGGGAATTCATCTAGGGGTATAGTGTACATTTCATACCCCCAGGGGTTTCACCAATTTTGATACAACTGGGCTGTGCAAATGAAAAATTAAATTTTTTACACAAAAATGCAGTTCTGGCTCAAAATTTTTCATTTTCACAAGGAATGAAGGAGACAAAGCACCTCAAAATCTGTGCCCCAATTTCTCCCGAGTACGGCAATGCCTCACATGTGACCAAAAAATACCATTTGGGTGCATGGCAGGACTCAGAAGGGAAGGAGTGATTTTGGGATTTTGCAGCTCAGATTCTGGTGGAATGTTGGTGGGTGCTATGTCGCATTAGCAAGACCCCCAAAGCACCAATACAGTGGAACCCCCCCACAAGTGACCCAATTTTGCAAACTACACCCCTCAGGGAATTCATCTAGGGGTATAGTGTACATTTCATACCCCCAGGGGTTTCACCAATTTTGATACAACTGGGCTGTGCAAATGAAAAATTACATTTTTTAACACAAAAATGCAGTTCTGGCTCAAAATTTTTCATTTTCACAAGGAATGAAGGAGACAAAGCACCCCAAAATCTGTGCCCCAATTTCTCCAGAGTACGGCAATGCCTCATGTGTGACCAAAAATTGGCAGGACTCAGAAGGGAAGGAGTGATATTTGGATTTTGCAGCACAAATTCTGGTGGAATGTTGGTGGGTGCTATGTCGCATTAGCAAGACCCCCAAAGCACCAATACAGTGGAACCACCCCACAAGTGACCCCATTTTGCAAACTACACCCCTCAGGGAATTCATCTAGGGGTATAGTGTACATTTCAAACCCCCAGGGGTTTCACCAATTTTGATACAACTGGGCAGTGAAAATGAAAAATTACATTTTTTTACACAAAAATGCAGTTCTGGCTCAAAATTTTTCATTTTCAGAAGGTATGAAGAAGAAAAAGCACCCCAAAATCTGTGCCCCAATTTCTCCCGAGTACGGCAATGCCTCACATGTGACCAAAAATACCAGTTGGGTGCATGGCAGGACCAGGGCCGGTGCAAGGCACCGGAGCGCCCCAGGCGAGTCGGGCTGGGGGCGCCCCGGTGCCGGGGAAGGGGGGGGGGGTGGTACCTGGCGTTCGGCGCTGTCTATTTAAAGCTGGCGGCGGAGGCAGCGGGGGTCCCTGCAGTCTATTAAAAACCACGAGCGCTATCCGCCGGGCTATGCGGAAGCGCTTCTAGTGTGAAAACACTGGCAGCACGCTGATTGGCTGCCAGAGTTTTCACACTAGAAGCGCTTCCGCATAGCCCGGCGGATAGCGCTCGTGATTTTTAATAGACTGCAGGGACCCCCGCTGCCTCCGCCGCCAGCTTTAAATAGACAGCGCCGTAGCTAGGACAGGTACCCGGGCAGCATTTTCCGCCCTCCAGTGGCCGGCGCCCTAGGCAAATGCCTAGGTTTGCCTAGTGGTGGCGCCGGCCCTGGGCAGGACTCAGAAGGGAAGGAGTGATTTTTGGATTTTGCGGCTCAGATTCTGGTGGAATGAATGGTGGGTGCTATGTGGCATTAGCAAGACCCCCGAAGCACGGTGAAATTATGAACCTAATAATCCATAGATGTGTGGTATATTTTAAAACACTCCTTTATACATAGGCCGGGTTTGTCGGGGCAAGTTTCACAGTGGAAAATAGTTTCCTTTCTTATTCCCTTTTTATAGCAAACTTTGCACCTTTTTTGTGTCCTGCCCTTTCTTGCAGTGGAGGGGATTTCATCAGGAAAATGCTGCCCTGGTACAATACGGGGGCCAGTACTAGAAGTACTGGGGACCTCTGCCTGCTGGTTCCCAAATATTAGGCCCTTTATGACTTCCTCTTGAAAGTGCATAAATGTCCCCCTCTGGCCGGTAGAACGGAATAGCACGTAAGCGTTATACAGTGCCATCTGGATGATATACACGGCCAGCTTCTTGTACCAGATTTTTGTTTTCCGCAGGGCACTGTATGGCTTCAGTACCTGATCTGAAAGACCCACTCCGCCCATGTACCTATTGTAATCCAGGATACAATTAGGTTTTGAGGTGTGGGTACTGGTACCTCGTACAGGGACGGAGGTGGTACTGTCTCCGTGAATTGTTGTCAGTATAAGGACATCCCTCTTGTCCTTATATTTGACCAACAACATATTTTCGGTGCATATTCCCCTGCTTTCACCCCTTCTCATTACTTGGGCAATGTGCGTTTTTGGGAGGCCTCTTTGGTTCTTGCACACAGTACCGCAAGCTGCTGTACCTCTTGAACCAAGGGCCTTAAACAGGGGGATGCTAGTGTAAAAGTTATCCACATAGAGGTGATAACCTTTATCCAGGAAGGGGTGCACTAAATCCCAGACAATTTTTCCACTAACACCTACGAGGGAGGGGGGGCATTCTGGCGGTTCAATTCTTGAATCCTTCCCTTCATATACCCTAAACATGTGGGTGTACCCTGAGGTGCTTTCACACAGCTTATACATTTTTATGCCATACCTTGCCCTCTTACTGGGAAGGTACTGGCGGAATTTAACCCTTCCTTTAAAATGTATAAGGGACTCGTCGATACAAATACATTTTTCAGGGATGTACATCTCTGCAAATTTGGCACTGAAATGATCAATGACCGGCCTGACTTTGAATAGCCGGTCAAAGGTGGGATCATCTCTGGGTGGGCACTGTGCATTATCGTTGTAATGCAAAAATTTAAGGATCATCTCAAAACGAGCCCGAGTCATGGCCATACGGTAAAATGGGGTGCTGTACAGAACATCTGTACTCCAATATTGCCTAATTTCTGGCTTTTTTACTATGCCCATATGAAACACCAGACCCCAAAACGTCATCATCTCTACTGCATCTACAGGGGTCCACCTAGCAAATGATGACGTGGGGTTTTGAGCAATAAACTGCTGGGCATATAAATTAGTTTGGTCCACCATTAAATTTATAAAATCATCAGAGAAAAATAATTTGAAAAAGTCAATTTCTCTGAGACCTGTGGAATCAAATTGGATTCCTGGCATGGCCAAAAACTCAGGAACCTGGGGCTCAAAATTGTCTGGTGGTGGGGTCCATACGAGATCAATTATTGGGGGGGGTCTCAGCTGCTCTACGGGGGCGTCTTTGAGGGGGTCCCTCATCACCAGAGGAGGAAGAGGAGCTTAAGACGAATCCTTCAAATTCCCCGCTTGCCTCACTGGCTGTGTCAGAGTCAGAGGCAAGCATGGCATATGCCTCCTCCGCTGAATACATTCTTCTGGATGACTGGGATGACATTTGGGATGACATTTGGGATGACATTTGGGATGCCATTTTTATTTTTGTGTTACTGGTAGTGAAATGTTTCAACACGTGTATAGTGTAGGGGGGGGTACAAACTTTATTTCAACCCGGGGGGTATGTAGTGTGTAGTGTGTATGTAGTGCAGAAAAAAAAAAAACTTTATACAGGAATTTGATCCCAATAAAAAAAAAAAATTGAAGGGGTTAAAAAAAAAAAAATTGAAGGGGTTAAAAAAAAAAAAAAAAAAGGTCCTGCGCCAAAAATTGAGCACAGATGTTGGTCAGTAACGTCCGTCACTGAACAGCGCTCAAAGGCAACAGGAATTTGATAAAAAAAAAAAAAAATAGATCAACCCTGTGCCGAAAAAGCTGATCAGTGATGTACGTCACTGATCAGCGCACAGTGTCCACAGGACACCCACAAAATCACAGTGTGTGTAAAAAAAAAAAAAAAAAAAGACCCCACAGCACCCTCAAAAAAAAAAAAGGTGATCAGTGATGCGACACTGATTACCAGTGAGGGGCAGCAGGTGCACAACCTTTGGTGCAACTGACAGTGCAACTGGCAGCAACTGACAGGTATATATAAAAAAAAACCTCTGCACCCCCAAAAAGTTGCTGATCACCTCAGATATAGTGATCAGCACAAAAGGCGGGGGCAGCAGACACAAAATATAGCACTCTCTATCACTCTCTGTCACTATCTCTCTCTATCTCTCTATCTCTCACTATCTATCACTCTATGACACTGCAGCAGCAGCACTGACAGTTATATATATGAAAAATAACCCCTGCACCCCCAAAAAGTTGCTGGGGGTGCACAAAAGGGGGGCAGCAGACACAAAATATAGCAGTCTCTATCACTCTCTGTCACTATTTCTCTCTATCTCTCTATCTCTCTATCTCTCTATCTCTCACTCTATGACACTGCAGCAGCAGCACTGACAGGTATATATATATAAAAAAATAACCTGCGCCCCCAAAAAGTTGCTGATCAGTTAATTTATACTGATCAGCACAAAAGGGGGGGCAGCAGTCAGTTATATAAAAAATATATAGCACAATCTGTCACTATCTCTCTATCTCTCTCTATCTCTCTCTATCTCTCTCTATCTCTCTATCTATAACTCTATCACACTGCAGCAGCACAAAATATAGCACTCTCTGTCACTAGCCCTCTCTATCTCTCTCTATCTCTCTCTCTCTATCTCTCTATCTATAACTCGATGACACTGCAGCAGCACAACACAGCACAACACAGCACAGGAAGTCACAAGAAGTAGCAAGATCCAGGCAGTGATCAGGTAAGTATTTTGCAAGGTTCAGGTCAGTATACTGCGGCAGCTAGGCACGGTGACCGCACTGCACGCAATTCCAAACCGGAATGGCGTCTGCAGTGCAGTCACCGTTAGTTTAAACCCCCCTCCATGGCTGTGATTGGTTCGTCGGTCCGACGAACCAATCACGGCCTTTGGGGGCGGGCGGGGTGAGGTGGGGTGACACCAGTGTCACCCTTACACCCCGCGGTGATTGGTGCTGTACTTTACAGCACCAATCACCTCCGATCCCTGTGTCACCGGCGAACGTTATTCGCCGGTGACACAGAAAACGCTGTGAATGGCTTTTTTACACTGAACAGCCAATCACAGCGATCGCCGACGGGGGGCGGCATCGCAGCCCCCCCTGGGCATGCAGGGACATGTCTGCTGTCAGGGACAGCAGACATCGTCCCTCTGTCCCCGCGTCTATAGACGCGGGGACAGTTTAAAGTCATGACGTATATATACGTCATGTGTCGGGAAGTACATCCCGGCCATGACGTATATATACGTCAAATGTCGGGAAGGGGTTAAAAGCTTTTTTTTTATTATTTGACTTTGATTGTATTATTGTACTGAAATCTTTTGATTCAAAGCAATGTATTCAATGTCCATTCTGAAGTCGTAAAATTTTTCAAACTGATCTGCTTGATACTGTATATTGTTCAACTTAACATGCCTTTAATAATATTGCTACAATATTTATTGTCTACTGGCAAAATCTAAAATCTGCAATTTTAAAAAGACTAAATTTGGTAAATGCAGTAATGCTCTGAATAGATAGATTTTCAATGCATTTCCATGTCTATATATGGATTAAAATCTTGGCTGCATATCGATCTCCAACAAGATAGCAGTACATGGCATCTAAGCAACGCACTAACTACTTCAACCAGTACTAAGCCTGTCTTACTAATGACAATTAAGTAAAGTGCTTGTTTTTTACTTAAATGCTATCCAATAAGCATTTTCCAGATCCTGTCTCTTAACCTTTTGAAGAACCATGGTCTTGGTTCCATATAGTTCACTCATATCTGTGTCCAATCAATTTGTTTAATCTCAATTATTTCTCTCCTCATTATCATAGTTTCTCAGAATGCACTTGACCTCAAACACCATCATCATTTATGAAAACTGGGACAGGAAAGGTTGAATGAGTTCTTAGTAGCATTAGAAACAATGAAATAAAGATATTGTTAATCTGGATAATCTTGCCTGAAATTAACATTGTTTTAGATTTTATAATTGTGGAGAGTTATTCTCAGATGTGGTTCAGCGTACAGACAATGTCTAGGTAGACAGTCAATAAGTTGACTCCAAAAGGATGATATGCGCAAGGTCGGAATTGACAAAAGGCTGACACAAGTAGAAGGTCAAAATGAGTTTTTCATGTTTTTTTTGTGTCGCTGTCTACACCTAAGCATGTAAACCCCCAATTAATGTTCTGTGTACCCTCCCATGGCTCACATCAGCCAGGTGCTACACTGCCCTTGGCATACTTTACCATTACCAATCGGAGTCCACATTTAGGCTAAAGTATGTAAATGTTTAAAAAAAAAGTAAAAAGTGTGAAAAACTCATGACAATTGCCTTGTCAACCTTATGCTCGGATTGACCTTTTGTCAATGCCGACCTTGTGCATTTTGACCTTTTGGTGTTGACATATTGACCTCCCCCTCGCAGTGCACATGGCTTTGTCCATTAAAAAGAGAATTTGCTTTTGCAAGTTAACCGGAATCAGGGCCATTGTCTGTCAGCCATCTGGATACTGTTGTTCTCATCTCATATAACCTAGCTTCAGTAATAGTTGAAACATTTAGCTGAGGCCTTGGGAAGACTATCTTTCTATTAACACCGGTGATAGGCTTTGGGATCAGTTATGGTGCTGTCCTCAATTTCAAAAGGACAGCACATAAGTTTTAAAGTCCTGTGACATCAGCCATCCTCCCCCGTCAGGCATCAGCCTGCTTTTGTTCCCTGGGGAATGCCCAAGGTTGGGATAAGCTATGTTTCAGTATTTTGGAATGACGAATGTGAAAGACAAAACTATGGAGCTCCTTACCAGGTTGATGTGTATTTGCATAACAATATTGATACAATAGAATGTTGCTGTCAGTTTCAGTACATGCAGAAAAGGTTGAGAGATCACTGTCTTTGCACCAGCTGTAATTCCTTTGGTTTTGTTGTATCATTCTGGATAATTGCAAAAGGCTAGAACAGACATTGTAACTTCTCCTCTACATTCCATTTAATTATCTCAAGAGCTCAAGTGGTATTTTTTAGTATGGGAATTCTTCCTGTCAATGTTTAATTGGATGCATTTCTGGATTAGGCCACGTCTTTCACTCAGTAGACATCTGCAGCTACTTGTATTTACATATGTAGCGGATTCCTTAGGATTTCAGGCATACTGCACTTGGAACTTGGTTGAGGCATTTGCTTGATCGGTGGTGTTCTAGTGTCAACATCTGGGGGTGGACATTGAAAATCATTGAAAATGTCTCTTACACTTTCACATGGTACACCTCTATTCTCTGACTTACAATTCAGTTTTTTATTTAGAGACAATTGTACTTCTTTTATTTGGCAGCTTGTGGAGCCATATAAAAGAACCCTTCTGACTGCAGATTTAGGGGCATACAGATGGGGCAGGCCTCTTCCTGGCTGGCGAATCGCCAGAACGTCCCCGCTGGCGATCCGCCAGCAGCCTTGCCAGCCATCAGACTGAGACGTGCGTGCGTCTCACACGCATGCGCGTCTCAATCTCCGTCAGCGGGGCGACGGGAACCCTGTCCGTCTCCACCTCAGGGAGACGGACAGGGTTAGGAGGGGAGGGGGTGCGGGCAGGTGGCGGGCACCCCGGGTTACCGCCGACAAGCCGGCGGGGACCCGGGGGAGCAGCTGCAAGCGCCGTCGGAAGGGGACGTCGTCGTGCACGCGCGTCCCCTTCTCGCAATCGATATGGCGCTGGCGGGGGATGGCGGCTGGCGTCGCCATCGCCTGCCAAGATGGGACCTGCCCCATCTGTACCAAAATATATATTGCAGGCCCAAAAGCAAAAGTTTGTGTGTGAGTCTATAGGCCACCTGGGAAGCTTTCCAGGCAGTTAAAGGGGAATTGTATGCAACCTTTTCCCTTCGTAGAAGTCACATAATGTATGGGACTTCTAAGAGGGGAGAAGTTGCATACAATTCCCCAGTGTTGCAAACGATACATCAAATATGGGCCCTTATTCTGGTTCACTTGCAAAGGCAAATTCCATCTTATATTTGGGTGGGGTATTACTTCAAAGTGATATCTACAGTATATTGCAGTGTAAAAATAAGCAGCCAGTATTTTCCCTGCACAGAAACAAAATAACCCACCCAAATCTAAATCTCTTTGCGTATGTTACATCTGCCCCCTGCAGTACACATGGATTTGTCCGTTTGAGAATGAATTAGCGTTTGTGAGTGAACCAGAATAAGGGCCATGGTCCTTTTGCATATTAGGTATCTTATGCAATCCCAGCAAGGCTCTCGGTATCCAATACATAATTTTTTTAGTGCAGACCTTGTGATTTCCAGCTCAGATCCAATTTGACACTTTTCATGTGTTATGCAGTAGTGAAAAAAGTAAATTATACATGTCACATAGGGGCCCCATAGCAGCTGCACTTCCTGGACATATAGTAGCTTTGTATGTCCTTGCCTCTCTCCTAAGTGAAGGCAAACTGGAACCATTTACCTATATGTTAAGCTACAGGAATGTCAGTCCCGGGGCATTTTTTCAATCCCGGGTCCGGGATTGAAAAATGTTCAATCCCGGGATTCTCAGGATCTGGCATCCCTAAAAATATACATGCCCGTCCACCGCACAGATGTTCTTTCATGGGCAGGCGCGCGGCAGCCGGGAGCGAGGCAGAGAGTGTGCTGCGGGGATGCCTGGTGCCGCCCCACAGATTTACTTCCATGGGCGGTCCGGTAGCGGCTGGGTGGTGACCAGGAGTGGGGAAGAGAGCAGCGCTGGGCAGGAGGGGAGGTCAGGAATTACACTGCAGCCAGGAGCGGTCAGCTGTGACAGGACGCTGCGACCTGCACAGCTTGTCGGTCAGAGGTCACGCTGACCAGGCCGCACACCGGGGTCAGGAACAGCTGGGCAGCCGGGTGCTCATACGCAGTCTAATCCCGAAATCCCAGGATTGAATAATCCAATCCCGTGATTTAAATCCCGGACATTTTGGGGCCAAATCCCAGGATCCTGCAGATCCCGGGATTGTCTACCCTATACAGGAGTATATATACACAAACTCACAAACACACACGTTTATGTGTATCTTTCTTTTTATAATGGTGGCAGTCAAGGCCGGTGTAAGGCTTCATAGCACCCTAGGCAAAACTTCAATTTACTGCATCTCCCCCCTCTCCCCCATACTGCCACCAATGCCCACTTTCCAACCCCTTAAGGCATACTTGACAAACATTCTGGAATGGCAGGAAGGCTCCCAAAAAAATTGGGTGTTCCTCCCAGCCCCACCTCGGGAAGGTGGGCAAGTCCCCTGCTTTCAGTGGAGGCCCCCTTGCCAGCCACAACAGAGTAAAAGGAGAAGGGGGCAGCAAAGTAGGGAAGTAAGCCTCAAGGGAAAGTATGGAGGTGAGGTCTTAGAAGTTCCGCAGCCGCCACCTGCATTAAGTACAACAAGGATCCCGCTAGACATCCTTAATTTTTGATAGGCAGACTTAGTGGCGCCCCCTAGAGCCTGGCGCCCTAGTCAGCTGCCTAAAGCTGCCTAATGGTAGAGCAGGCCCTGGTGGCAGTGAAGTCAATAGTTACATTTCAGTAATTTTGAGAACCTTGTTGGCAAATAACAATGTGTGATAATTAAGCTGTTTCATTCCATAATTTCTTGCACTTTTTCAGTTCATTTAGCAGGATCCCTTTAATGACGTTACAGTTTAAGCAGGTCGAAATCAATGTGTCTAATGAGACCTGGATAAATGAATGAATAGGAATGTTAAGTCTTTGCTATAACACGTCTCATGCACTGCAATGCTGAACCATTTCCCCCTGAAGAGAAAGGTTGAATGAGGCCAATACAATATTCTATATAAGCTCTCCTAGTTAATCTCCCAATGTGTGCTGTTGTTTACAGGGAGATGACTAATAATTTATATTAAACCTGTCAGGAATTCAATATCACTATTAAACGTATTACATTTCTGAGTGCTAGGACAGAGGTTCCAGGATAAATAAATGATTATCTGCTGACTAGATTTTGCAACAAATGTTATAGACAATGTAAAGAGCATTTGCCATCTACACAATTTGGAGGCAGCTATTTCGTAGATTGAACAATATTCTTGGAAACCAATTCGGACATACTGTACCTGCCAACAGGAAAGAAAAAGGCTATAGCCAAGCTAAAGCAGGAGTGATGTGGTCACTTCAGAAACCAATGAAGTTGTCTTCCTTTAGACAGAAAAAGGAGAAAAGGAGCATGCAGCGCCTGTCAGATGACGCTGTCAGGGGTGTGTGCTGTGCGCGTCATGGGGGAATCCCTGTGACGTGTGCCTGTGTTAGAAGATTGCCTGTGTAGAAAAGCACCAACCCCGGGCCGGTAACTACAACGTGCGTATATATATATATACCACACTCCCGAACCCACACACGTGTCATCAGTACACTACTGAGCTATAGAGCTATTGTAGTGTACCCCTATACCCAGCTAAAACTTCCATCCAAGTAGGTCCATACTGCAGTCTTTTACCCCCCACCCCATTTCCACTATTATTCACACACCCCCTCCCCCATGTCCCCTCCTATACTGCACACTGCATTATACACAGGCCACCTCCCCCATGCCACCCCCCTGGATACACTTCATTATACACAGGCCCCTCCCCCATGGTACCCCCCCCCAGTAAACACTTCATTATACACAGGCCCCCTCCCCCATGCCACCTCCCAGGACACATTTGATTATACACAGCCCCCTTCCCCATTTTACCCCCCCCCAAGACATACTGCATTATACACAGCCCCCCTCCCCCATGTAACCCCCCCAGGATACACTGCATTATACAAAGCCCCCCTCCTCATGTTACCCCCCCAGGACACACTGCATTATACACAGCCCCCCTCCCCCATGATACCCCCCCTCCCCCCCTGTTAGCCTCCCCCATGTCACCCCCAGTAAACACTTCATAATGCACAGCCCCCCTCCCCAGGGCAGCCGAGAGGTATGCCGGGCCCCGGTAAAATTTTGAAGGTGTGGCCTAATCACGGGAGGTGTGGTCACCTCCCGCGGTTGGGCCACACCCCCAAAATGTTTAGGGGGTGATAAAACACACTAACGTCGAGGAGGAGAGTTATTGTACTCCCCACCCACTCAGCAGCAGCACACCTACAGCATGTCCAGTGCTGACAGCAGGCTCAGC
Organism: Crinia signifera; assembly: GCF_055691185.1. Lineage (NCBI taxonomy): Eukaryota > Metazoa > Chordata > Amphibia > Anura > Myobatrachidae > Crinia > Crinia signifera. The sequence goes on along the minus strand of NC_139222.1, from coordinate 181,384,229 downwards.
ATGAGCTCTCATGCTGTCAGTAGGTGTGTGCTTCTGCCCAGGCGCCCCAATAGCTACATAGGTACCTGTTTTTCCAGATCTATCTGAACACTGCCCGATCGGAGCTGTGCTCCAATCTCACAGCTGTGAGACCACTGAGTAAGGGGTGTTCCGGCAGCCGTGGTGGCAGGGTAGTCAGCCAGCATGTCAGTGACACCGGCGCCGACCACAGACCCCACTGGCACTTGCACCCCCAAGCTGCCGTGGGGTCTGCCACATGGAAGCTACACCACTGGGCGCAAACATAGAGCTCCACATCAATGATGTGTCAGATAAATATGGTGAACTATGATTCTAAACTAACATTCTGGATGTTACTATAGTTAAACTATGGAAGTAGTTCATAAAGCAAAATTATTTTGAGCACAGATTTGCATAGTCAGTTGGCAGTGTTGGGTTAAGAGACAATGCTCATATTGGCTATGGGAGAGGGTTATCAGTGTGGGGGTACACCATTGCACCCAGTTTTGTGGAGTCGTGCAAAAATGGGATTGCATTTATCAGGATGGGATTACGGTAATTACATTAAAGGGTGCATTTTTAGGGGCTTTCCTTGATGTGTCATTTTCAATAAGCAAAAACATTTGTCCAGCTGAGGACTGGTTCTCTTCAGTCCCATGATATAGCCATTTTGCCTGCAGAATAGAATTGCATTACTACAGTAGGTCTGAGCAATGCAAGAAATAATAAGGGCCTGATTCAGAGGCAATATAGCAGCTGATCAATACCGTACTGTCAATATGATAATGCAGCAGGTGGCATCTGTAGGATCTTGTCCCTGCCTTTGTGATCCACTGTTGTGTATCAAGACTCACCCTCTAATCACTCTGCAGATCACCACCAATTTGCGTCTCCAGAACCAGACACTGACTTCGGCACTCCATTCGCATCCTTCCCCCCCAAACTCCCGTAGACTGTCATTCATGCTGGGGCTTAAACTGGCAATACACTCACAGATGGAGCCGGCGTCAGCTTTGCAAGGGCTGGAGATAGAATCGTGAGCTCTCGCCAGCCGCCAGGTCCCGCCATCCGTCGGAAGGGGGCACGTGTGCACAAGATGCTTACGCTCCCCGTTCTGACGGAGCTCCTCGCTGCTATCCGCCACCTCCCTGCTCGCCGTCGCCGGTCCCCACCACCTCCCCGAACTGGGCCTGGGACTGGAGTCCCTGCAGTCCCCCCCTGATGGCTGCCCTGCTTCCCACAATGTCGAAGACATTCAGAACTCAGGCTTTTTGTGATTCAAATAAAGCCTTTGTAAGAAGCTTGAGCCTCCTCTCTTACACTCTTTCTAGTCTCATTTGTGCTCAAAAGTAATTTGTTATTGCTGCAATGTTAACATATTGCTAAGCTTAGAAACTGATTCTTCCATTTGCCTCCTGTATGTTCTACTACCATCAAGCTGCCTTTCATAAAACATTGATTTAATAACATCAAAATAATTACAATAGCCTGTTAAATGCCATAGAATTGAGGGGTATTTATAAAAACCTGCAGGCTGCCTGACAGAGGTCCTCCATAATCTAATCATCTCACTGACCCCCAAAGCCCCCCTTAAACACTGCAGTAAAGGAAAACAACATGTCATATAACAGAAGGGTCAAAAGATTCTTGTTCTTGTAGCGAAAAGATGATTTAATTCTTTAATGATTTGTCTTAGATTGGCCACAAGTGTGTTAGGATACATACTGCCACGGGAAAAAATAAAATAAACCGAGAGCTTTTAAACTAATTGGAATAAGATGTCATCCCTATTTCTAGCCTAGAGCTGTAATGAATTGGAAACGTTTTTCTACGTGTCAAACCAGTAAAATCCATTTTCCACAAGGAAATGAGACAGAATTCACCTTAGCTGATAAGTAAATTAAGACAGTGCTGTTAAAATAACATGAGGCCTACATGGAAATGTTGAAGCCTCGCTCTGTTGCCAATGGTTACTTAACGTTGCTAACAGCTGGCAGTGTATCAATTGTACTAGAAAAACATTTACAGATTATACAAAATTAAACAGTGGACCTCATATACAATATATTTTATGAAGTGTATGAAGTAACAGTGCTTTATAAATAAAACATTTTTAACATCAGTTGTGCTTTGATGTATACTTGCCTACTGTTGAAAATTAGGGAGGTAATGATAGGTAGGCACAGTGGGGCCGATTCTGGTTCACACGCAGGTATACGAATTCGGCCCCTGCACCGACGGTCTGGGTTTGCGAATGCGCACTTCTGACTTTTATTTGCGAGAAGTCATTGACCATCGAATGATTACTCCTGCAGCTGTGGTATGCGAGGAGAAGTGTCTTCATTACACATTCCCATGCATGGTTGCGAGGGGAAATGGCGTCTGAGGGGGCGGGTATTCGGCACGTTGGGCACTCGGTAAGCTGCCATCTTCGCAGCTTATGGAGTCAACCAGAATCAGGCTCAGTGTGAGTAGCATGATGTACTTCTAAAGGATAGTGTCATGCTCCGCCTGAGGGTATATGTTTATATGTATCTAAAATATAAGCCATATATAGTTATATATGTACAAATGACACACACATTATATATATATATATATATATATATATATATATATATATATATATATATATATATATATATATACAGCAACACAGACGGGTGGCACGCCAGAAATAAATACAGTAGTCAAACGATCAGGTGATCCAACGTTTCAAATGTTATTGCAACATTTGAAACGTTGGATCACCTGATCGTTTGACTACTGTATTTATTTCTGGAGTGCCACCCGTCTGTGTTGCTGTATATTGGAGCGGGTCTCATCCCCCTCTCCTGGGAGGGCACCAGATTTGTTGTTTGTTGCTGCATGGAGTGCCGGCCACACTCTGGACCCACTATATATATATATATATATATACAGTGGTCGAAGTGGGGCGGTATACGGGGGTATGGCATACCCCCACTTTAATCTGAAGATAAAAAAAAAGTTTTTTTTCCCCCTCAGGATGCTCTCTGATCACTCAGCAGCACATATTGTGCTTTTGTAATACCCCTGTACAATGGGGCAGTCTGGCAGGGGACGTTGATGGTCAGGGGGGTGTCCGAAGGTGCGCACTATATTCACTCTTTACTTTTCCATACCCCCTCTTCAAAATTTCCACTTCGACCACTGTGTATATGCCTGTGTATATGCCTGTGACACCTGTGAGGGAGCAATGTGGAGCTTACTGTAGTTATACAGAACAATGTGAAAACCTACAGTTTCTTGATGCTGGCAGTGTGTGATGGAATTTTGTGTGTTGTGTGATAAACACAATAATTGCATATCCAGTGTATAATTGGAAATAAAGTCCCCATTTATGGAGAATGGGAGGAACAAGCACAGCGTGTCATGTAATAAACACAAGTGGCTAAATGAACCAGCCCCTTTAAAAAACCTCAGAGCTCAGCTGGCATCCCGCATGGCCCCCGAACTCAGAGTTTTTTTTTTTAAAGGAGCAGTGATTTACAAGGCAAAACCTTGCTTGAAAAATGATTGCTCTTTTAAGAAAAAAAACCTTTGAGTTTGGCCAGCATTCCGCAAATCCACCAAACTCGGAGGCTATTACTGTACATTTGACCAAATAACTATAAATCCAATGGTTAATAGATGGATGAATTGCAGCTACTAACAATGGAAAAACATCCTTCTCGACCCAGAAATGTTGCTAATATGCTGTTTAATAAATTTAATGTAATATAATAGTTTAATACTGCAGAACCGAGCCCACACTGTTGTGTGCAAATGTGGCCGCGAACATACAGTTCGCCATTGCCGTTCGTACCTGGCATCTGCACATGCGCATAAATGCATGTGCGCATCCACAGACGCAAAACATTGCTGCCCTGTGCGAATTTGCGGGGGAGTGAGCCAACCTCCATAGTGAGAATAACCTCCATAGTATGCATACACACAGTATACTTGCAAACAACAGTACTAAGGCAAATAAACCCCACATGCAATCATAGATTCCCCCGCACTGGGCTATCATACAGTAAAGTATGAAAGGTGCCCACATTCTCTGCCCCCTACCCCCATGTCCCTGCCGCTGGCACCAACTACAAAGGACATGCACCTGGATAGTCAGTCTAACCCAGTCAGGCCAGCAGTAGCTCCGTCTCACAGCCTCATGTGCTGTAGAGAGAGAGAGGAGCTGTCTGAGAGCCATGTGTGTGGCAGCGCAGCTCTCAGCGTTACAGCTGCCTCCCTGCTTCTCCTGTACTCTATATAAAAAAATAAAAAAAAAACTGTCGCAGCTGGTTCAATTGATCATTAGGCAAGGGGGGCCCTTTCAGAGAGGGGGTCCTGTGGATATGTTCCCCCTGAAGCCCCTCTCTTAATCCAGCTCTGCATCCACCCAGTTCATGGTAAATATTGAGAAGGGGGATTCACATCAACTAAGGCATCTCCTCACCCTGGCCAGAAAACTGCCTCTATTACAGCTGCAACTCCAAACTCCCGCAGATCTATAAACTCAATCCATTAACCAGGAGGTTTACAGCTATAGATGGGAATGCGCCACAGGGAAAATATGGACAATAACTTGAAAACTGACATTTTCATGCTTTGGCTGCATGTCCCATATGGCTCTGGAATGGGGTGAATTCTTGGGTTTAGATACAGGGGGTAATGCTTGCTTTTTTAAGCATATGCGCTTCTTTCCACATTGTGTACAGAGTCCAAGCATCCGTCCAAGTATCCGCTGCATCCTGAAACTTCAAAGGGCAGCTCTAAATGGGAAAGCTGTCCACTGCGGAACTAATTACATGTAAGAGTGCATATGTGATTAGTATCTATTCGGTAAGTAGTGGGATGTACCGCATTAGGAATGTGATGCATAGTACACCCTGCCCATGTTGTTTATTACACGGAATGGGGACGAACGCACATATTCGGACTCCTTCGATGTGAAATATGGCCGGTAAATTAGCATCTACTAATAAACTATCAGCCAAATCCGGCTAAATTGTAGTATTTATATACATGGCAAGCTCAGCCGAATTCTGATGTACAAATGAATACACCATGGATAGAACATGTCCGTATATGGCCATGATTTCAATGGTGGTGTGCTAATTTACTGTCATCCGTAGAGCTGAGTTGGGCCAGTAAATCTGCAGAAAATATGACTGGAAGATACTAATTTCCAGGCATATTTGGCTGGAGCATTACAGGGATCAGTCAGATCCATGCAATGCTTCTCTCAGTAAATAAAATAAAAATAAATAAATAATAAAAAAAAAGACCACATGGGGTCTCCCCCCCCCTCCCCATGAGCATAATGAGACCCCATGTCATTATTTTTACACAAAGAAGCATTGCAATGACTGATCCGTGCAATTCTTCAAACCACATCCGTATTTGGCCAATGGCAAACTCAGCAGCCAAATAAGAATCACATCGACATAGGAAAATATGATTAGTTTAGTAAATTCGCCATATTGTCATATTTCAGCCAATTACAGCCAATCCCGATCGTACGCAATTGTACACAGGATGACCCGTAATCGGCCTTCATTCTATTATACATAACTGCTGACTTTATTTTTTGCATCAATTTAACCCATTAATTTTCTGTTATTTTGCTTGATACAGAAAAAAATTCCACCACTCACTGCCAGCATAAAAACATTAGTCATTTGAATGATTTAAGTATCACAGTAAAGCCCAATGGTGCGATATCCAAGATACTGGATGAAAAGTGGCCATACAGTATTACATGCATTTTTCTCCAAATCCGATCTGAGATGCGTTCCCATGCAGCTCGGACCGGTGTCGCAGATCTTACAGGCTGCCATGAATATTTATCACAGCCCGTAGCTGTGAATGGGATCGCAAAAAAGACATCATATGCAAAAGGACCACATGCAATGTATTGTATGTGATCCTGCCACTGGGCAGCTGCCAGGTGAGATTGCAGGGTATTGGATGCATGCAATATCTCGCACTAGTGGATATGGCTTTACTGTTCTGTATGTAGGAAATAAGAAGATAACACCTTTATCCTCAGTGTTAATGCATAACTCCTACAACATCTCATTGTAGAGAGCAAGCCATTATTTTAGTAGAAAAAAATATTAATAAGTAGGTCCTTTAACTGTTCCTGAATGATGCCTACATTGAAAGAGTTGTATCAGGGAATTGATTTTAATCTCTCCAATGACGCCTTACTTAGTAGTAATAACAATAGTTTTATAGAACACAGGGGAAAGGAGCAGTCAGGGAAGCAGTGCCGGACTGGGAGTGAAGACCCCAACAGGGGAATGCAGTGGTAGGAGCCCATGCTTAGGGGCGTGGCCATCCACAATAGATATTTGACTAACAATTTTGATTATCAGATTAACAGTAATACTCTGTAGAAAATATACTGCAGTGTAATGTATGTATAATTGAAGTGCATTGTCTGGAACCTGTTCCCCTGAAGAAGGGGTGGGCACACCGATGGTTTCACCCTGTACCTCTTTTGTTCAGTCCAGTGGGATATACACGGATGAGCAGCAGTTGCCTGCATCCCGATGGAGAGGATTCTGACAGGGGTCAGGCAAGTATACTTATCCTCGTCATACCCCCTTTAACCCTCCATCCTTACAGTCTGACCCAACCCCTCCCCACTATTGCCTAACCCTACCTCTGTAACCCGCTCCTAAATGTAACCCTCATTCTAAGTGCCTAACCCTCCCTCCTGCCTTCCCACAGGCTAACCCTAAATTCCCCCATAGTGCCTAAACCTCTAAACCAAATTGGCCTCCAACCCTCCCCCCCCCCCCCACACACACACACACAGACACACCTGGCCTAACTCTTCCTGATCTACTTACTTTTGGCATCCAGCAGTTGGGAATCCTCATTGATGTCAGTACTCCAGCGCTGGTCTGCCGGCGGTAGTCAGGATACCAGCATTGGTATAGTGCACACAACCCAGTGCAACACTACAGAGAGCCAATATAATCCTGAGCAAGAAATATGTTGTGCAGGGAAGGAAGGTAGGGAGGGGGAGGGGGGGGGGGTGGGATCAAGAACTAAGACTGTCGTGACTGATTCTTGAAGCTTCTACCGGATGAGACATAGCCACTGCCTGCGAGATGGATATATTATATTATGTATTTTATTGAAATGTAATTTTTTTTATGTTTATAAAAAATGAATAAATAAAAATCACTTGATTAAAAAAAATATATATATATATATATATATGTTGTGCAACAAAAACACCATAGTACATTGTACCATTAAACAGCAAATGTTTTATGCCACACCCAAACTGCAGCCAAATGTCCCAGTACCACTGCAGTCTTCCATCTTCTTCAGTGATGCTTTAAACTATTTAATGGCTGCACCAACTAAAACTTACAAAACTAGATACTTAAAGGCAAAATTACTTAAATTTGCCATCAAAACAAATTGAAACTGATTTGACCCTGGCATTGCAAAGATGGCTTCTCAGCTTTCTACCTCACAATGAACATTTACAGATACATTAAACTCTTCATTGTAACAGCTTTTGGCTTTGATGTGGCATAACACTATACAGTTGCAAGCATACACCACAGATTGCTAATTTGGACAAAGACAGCTTTGCTCTATTATATTTTTAAACCGACAATTAAGATAGGGCGATTGCAGTTAATTTACATACAGTAATTACCAACAGTTTCACAAAGCCCATTGTTTAAACATTTCCATTGCTTAACCCGTTCAAAGAAGGGAAAATTTACAAAGAATCAAAAAACCCTGCAGACGTAGAGAAGTTCATATGGTTTTAGGAAAGTTGCTAATTAATTTTTTTTTCTTTGCCTTTTTTGCTGTCACAGAATTAGCTGATTCCATTGTAAATAATTAAATACATCTTTTTTTTCCTTCTCTTTTTAGCAAGGACTTAAATCACCAAAGATAACTTTTCATCTGTTCAAACTCCAAATATGATCAATGACAGAATCTAAATGTTATTTTTTCTTTAACTAAAGTTGGTATTGTACAAAAACTAAACTACTGAAAGGACAGATTGCCATTTCCAGTATAATGAGTTTATCAACACAAAGAGAAGAAATGAGATTGGAAGTGTATGTCTGGAAAGTGTAAAATGGTCTTTTTTGGTTTTTCCATTTCTATAATCTCATGGATGAAGAACTTCTATTCTTAAAATTACAATGTAGAGGTTGGTTTAAAATAATGTAAGCTATTTTTGCTGAGTCCTAGAGGAAAGTGTCTTTCTCTATAGAAAGCTTATTAAGTGGTCACTTTCCCACATTTAAACATAAAAAACACTTAATTTATCTAATGATTAAAAAAGTGGAAACGGCATAATTTTGCTATGCAGATTTATCATTTAGATACTGTTACTTATGCTAATTTATTCAATCTATTACTTTTTCTTTTCATCAGACGATCTCAATGAATTTCTTTGTTCTAATGAGGTTCATTGATACATTTTATCAATGAACTTCATTGATGTCTGTTGAACAGGCTGGGGTTGCATCCCACTATGACAGGTGGACCCTACTCTGTGGTTTTCCTGTCAGTGGGATGAGCCCAGCCTGTCATTGCATCCTACTAGTTTCTCTTTTTGCAATAAGCAGCCTCAAGCTATGAGCACTTGTTTCCGTCACCATTTAGAAATGGCATACATGTTTTAATGAATTAATTATTAATTTTAATATTTTTTTCAATAATATGCATGCAATATATCATATGTGTATAGGCACCATTAGCTCAAGTGCAGGGTGATCAGGGTTGGGCTGATTTCAAGCACCTGTTGCTTTCTCATATAAGTGTTTCCAGGGCATGAGGTGATTATTCCTGATGTTGGATTTGCCACCCGGTGATAGGCCAGGGATGTGGGCCATGACAGGGACCACTGGAAAATTGTGAGGAGTTTGAACTTTGCTGTGACACCTGTATGCTGCAATGCTATAACCGTGCTTGCCTATGCTGTTTACCTGGTAAGCTGTTAACCTGCTACAAAATAAAGACCAAGACTTTATCTTCCCCAGTGTATGTGATTCCTTTGTCACAATACATATAAATGTATATTGCACCCCTCAAATGTTCTGATCGTTAGGGACTGTCCTCTGCAGTGAGAACATTGGCCTGGCTGTTGGGACAGATGTGAGGTACGTTCTGCTTCAAGGTGCAAAGCACAGCATATCGCACCTGGGGCAAATAGAGTTTCCAGGAAAAGGTATGAGGATAAGATATGGGTGTGGGGTGTAATGAATTTCAAGATGTCCTCCATTCATGGCCATGCAGGGGGAATATTTGTGGGCATGACCAGGGCTGGAGTCCCCCTAAAAGTGTCATAGAGCAGGAATAGAGGAGGTCAATGTATTACATTTCCCCAAAACTTGTCAATAATATGAAACTGCTTCAGTGTAAAGCTCCCCTAGTAATACATAAAATTCATCTGAGAACATTTTTGAAGGTACAGTATTGGGTCTGGTTCAGAATTGGAAGTAAAGAGACCCTAGTTAAATATACTTTCTTAGCTCAGAGATAAATGTTTTTCTCCCGTATCCAGAGTTATCAGCATCTATACAACTAGAGCACCATATCCAACTGCCTGTGAAAGCAGCCATCATCAGTAGCAGCAGCAGCGGCAGCAGCAGCAGCATTTGTATCATCCCTGTCCTTTGTGTCAGACATCCATCTGAAATCAGATGGATCCCAGTATATGCTTACCTGTGAATAGCCCATCATTTCTTCTACATGTTCATGGCCCATGGCAAACTTATCCTACATGTGAATAATACTCAGCTGTCCTACTCAACTTTGAATCAACTGTAGTTGTATATTCCGCTTACAACACATGTGAAATTGGCTAATTTTTTTTTTTAAGATTCGTTCACAGTTGAAATTCTGTGCAATTCTAAATCAGGCACATTGGCCCTTATTCTGGTTCACTCGCAAAGACAAATTCTTTCTCAAATGGACAAAACCATGTGCACTGCTGGGGGGCAGATGTAACATGTGCAGAGAGAGTTAGATGTGGGTGAGTTATTTTGTTTCTGTGCAGGGTAAATAATGACTGCTTTATTTCTACACTGCAATATAGATCTCGCTGTGAAGTAAAACCCCCACCCAAATTGTATTCCCTCTGCACAAGTTACATCTACCCCACCTGCAGTGCACATGGTTTTGTCCATTTGAGAAGGAATTTGCCTACCAGAATAACCCCTATTGTCTTCAAGAACTATTTTACAGTGTTAATCTAAACCTTCGCATAGAAAATAAAGATGATTTCATTTGTATTTACCATTGTTCTATGCATGATTTCTGAGTAATTACCATGCCACGACCTTCTGGATTTTCAGTCATGATGGCCTTTCTCATTTCATGTTTTTTTTTTTTAATATAACCTTTTTTTTGCCATCAGTAGTGTAATCTGCTGTTTGGTCAGTTTACCCAGTGGAGTATAACACATTACATCCAAACAATATTGTAACCACATATCCTTGTAGGACCATTCCGCTCTTATTGCTGACATAAATTTGCACTAATGTCCATAGTGGGAGCTGTAACGTGGCCAGAACTATAGCTTATTATGAAACTTTGAATCAGACCTTTGTTTGAGCTGACATAAAACACAGGTCCCAGCTGGCAAATTTAACTGAGAATACATCAGAGATGGAGTATGCGCAGTATGGCCGTAAGCTAGACACAAAATAAAGCTGTATATTACAGGATTTCACAAATGTGTTTTTAAACTGTCTTCTATTGATTGGAGATGCATTTCTCTGAATCTGTTGTTAACAACTATTTATTATGTGTTATGTTTTGCAGCAATAATTACATTCTGCACTGGGGTGATAGAGAATTTGGTTATAAAATAGTTATCCATTTCCATTGTGCTCATCCAATTTCCAACATTTGTCACTAAACCTTTGTACTGTGTATTGCTAAGTGGCTGTGGATCATTTGGTTGACAGTGTCTAAGTCGGCAGTCAAAAGGTCTACCCCTATTGGTCAACATGCAAAAGGTCAACATGGGCAAAGGTTGACATGAGTTTTTTCTTTGATTGTGTCAATGTCAACATAGGTCGACAATGACACGCTTCAAACACGGTGCCTCGCTGCACAGGGCACATTATTAGCTCTTTAAATGCTAAGTGAATTTGTCAAAATAGGTGTGAAAATTGGCGAGCAAACATTTGTAATCACCATAATGATGTTTCCCTTATATATGAAATATCTTTTATTTCTTTTTTTTGCACAGCATTTTTTAATTCAACTTATATAACAGGGCCCCCATACATTAGACAGACTTGTCCAAAAGCCGGGAGCCGGGGAAGGGGGGGAGTTTGTGGAAAGCCTGGAGCCGAGATGCAAAAAAAAACCCCTCAAACAAATGAATGGGAAACCCATTTGGGCGGCCGGTAGTTGGCTAAGAGAGCTCTCAACCAATCAGGGGCTGCCCACTCATTTGTATGTTTTTTTATTTTTAAATTCGCCCGCCACCCACCTCTCTGTGTCCCCTCGCTGGCTCCCGGTGCCCCCCTCCCACCCAGCTTCGGGCTGCACATAAGATTTATCTTATGTGCAACCCATCTGACCTCCAACTCCGATCCAATTCGCACAGGAGCGAGCATCGGGTTGCACATGTCAAGCACATGAGATTTGGTCCGATTTATTGGCCCGATCCATCGGAATCAAGTCAAATTGGACCAAATCTCACTAATGTATGTGGGCCTTTTCAGAGATGTTGGCACTCAAATTGTAATTTTTCCCTCTATGCCCACTGGGATGGTAAAATATGAAAAAGTTGATTTAAAAAATAAATCATGAAAAACGAATGATGACATTTTCAAAATCAACCTTGTTCATGTGTCAATCTTTTTCCTGTCCACCGAGACACTGTAGATCTAATGACTGCATACCTGCTAAGCTACTATAATTAGTATACCTAGAAAATAAGCACATACTGTAGATCATACCAGTTTATTTGGGAGGGCATTTAACTCATAAAGAGCCCTGCATTGTTTATTAAAAAGAAAGAAAATCTCCTCCAAAGCTAATATATATATTTAATTAACTTATTTCTAATCATCTTAAGCAATAATACAACAAATGACAAATTTTTCTTCCATTGACAAAATTACTATTATGCTATTTTAATAGTTCTCTGAATATTGACACTTTTAATCACATTTTCAATGATCCATGTTCCAGCTTAAGCTGACATTTGGTGATGACTGTCAGACCTCTTGATCTCCCGCTTTTAATTAATATTTTCAAGCATTCCCATTGTTTCTGCAATATTTGCATTAAATTGCTCTTCCAGAGACTCTGTCTCAAGTGATTACAATTTGACCCTTCAATCCTTATTTGCTGAACATACACTTTTAATGAATGATCCAGCTAAGCAATGAAGGAACGTGTCCTATTAGAGTGAGACAGAATGATAGATAGTACAGTGGTGTAAGTGGTAAGTCTTTACAAATTGCTTGGCTCACTATTTTTGTTTAGGTCCTGCAAATACAGTATATAGCTGTTTCACAGCAACTGTCCTTTTTTTGGGTGCAATATTAAACTAAACATTAGGGGACTATGTAAAAACTGGACCCGGACTAGACTCCGGACTGCCGGACAGGACATCAAAATCTGCAGTCCTGAGCTTGTACGGTCCGGTCTGGGGAGTGTCCTGTCCGGGAGGAGTCTTGCCCGGGGGGTCATGGGGGAGGGGAGCTATCACCAGGGACATGGGGGGGGGGGGATTACAGTCTCCCCGTGTGGTCCATGCCCGGACCATACAGGGAGACATTATTCTACCCCCCTCCTCTACCTGGTTAAAGGTGTCACAGTCAGCCCCCCAGACAGGACACCCCCGGACAGGACACCCCCTGGCGGTCCGGGGGTTTAGTCCTGATCCGGTTTTTACCCATACCCAAACTTTAGTTCATGGCTTGGCTGTATTTGTACATTATACTTGTAAACAGTTGCTTTTGAGGATCAAAAAAGTAGCAGGATTTTATTGCAGGACGTCCTCACGCATTCTTATAATGAGCAATAGGTATGCACAGTCTGCAAACTCGCTGCTGTGCGATCAGGTCTGAATAACCCACAAATGTTCTGTGGTATGGACAAGAAGTTTTATGCTGTATTGTGTGACAATGTTACATATTCAACCTGATCTTCAAATTTCACCGCCATGATGGGAAGCCATTTATTTACAATGATGCCACTAGAAGTGTGCGCCACTTTTCCTATACAGTTGTAAAAGCTTGTTTTATACTTTTCACCAAACTTAGTCATTTCAAACCGACTGTAAATAGAGATGACTCTAATGTCTGGTTTTGGTTTGCCCATAATGTTTTTGTTAATTTTATTTGATAGACAAAAGGGATGGAGACGAATTAATTTAAACAGCCATGTTTGACATAGCAAAAAAACTAAATCATTCTTTTTATTAAAGTATAAAATCAAGCAATAAACCACTTGAGATCTGACCAAGAAAGTAATGGGGCTATTGGATGGAGCCCAATGGAAGACTAAATGAGCAAGCTTTAAATGTCTCCAGTTTACAATAGAATTTATCCTGCGTGATGCCAGGCCCAGGGAATTTTAAAATACAAAATAAATGATGTTGCCCTATTGCGGAAGCATAGTAATGTAGATGTACAGAGACATTTAGGAGACTAGACATCCATCTCCTGTGACATTAGTTTTATTACAAAGTTTGCTATCTTGCTTCAAGAAATTGATCCAATTGTTTTTCTTCCATTATTTGTAAAGTTTTAGTTTAAGCATATCTCTCTGTCCCTTTCTAATAGATTGTGAGCTCTAATGAGCAGGGTTCTCTTCATTCATGTACAGTTGGGTTTTTTGGGGTTCAATCACACAAGGCCTTCAAGAGTTGAATTGTTAAGTAGTGTGACCCCCTATCAGTGTCAATTTATTCTTAAATAAAAATGGAGATGTAGGGGTGTGCTACCACTGAAAAATGAATCACAACAGGTTTTGGGATAGGGTAAGGTTTGTCACATATGTGGTGCACCAAAAGAGAAAAGACTGTAACACGATAAAATGTACCTTTTATTGGGTTATTTTAAAAACTGCGAAATATCACAAACTACATATAACAAAAAAGGTGAATACAATGCAAATTAAAATTGCGCATGCGGTGTCCGCTTGTTCTGGTCTCTGATGACCGATCTCTGGAGGATAATTTGATGCTAGTATGTATCTCTATCATTCCTCAGGGCAGAGGAAGATCTGCGAAGCGTACGCCGGCTATACCAGCTGTGCGGTAGCTCTGCTTGTACTTAATAAGTCTCGAATTGTGTCCTTACCTATTAGTCCTTTTTAGGACTCTAATGTTACATTAAACTGTGTTATTGAATATGGTATATTGCTGTTCAAACCATACAGACAGCTAAGCCCGCAGGAGAACTCCTGCGAGCACCGTTAGTGCGGCAGGGTAGTGACTCCGGGATTCTCTGGTAATCATCCATCAGCACACGTACTATAACCTAAGAATTAGAAATCTTGGAAACTGACCAAATTACTGTGTAATAAAATCTGCCAGCCTTCCCTACGATGCCTGCTCGTTTATGATTTGGTGAAAAGTGTTACACAGATCTGCCACCTATTACAGATACAAAAACGGCAGCATCATGGGACAGTGCAGCTGGATGTCACAAAATATCACTGTCTCCATAGTACATTGTAAAGCTGCCCAAATAAGTGATTCTTATCACTCAATCACTTATTGCAAACATAGCAACAGTGTTTGAACTAATATAATATAACACACACTATGAGATTTGGGTAATATGTGTATTGTCAAAGAAAAATCTCTCAAAGACTAGCTTAACTGCATGTGGGCAGAATAGAGATACACACCAGGAGATTTTTACGACCAATATATTTGGTACAATCTCAGACAAACCCAATCCCACAGATATTGAGATAATTCAATATACCACTCGCAATCACCAGTCTTACATAAGAATATATTGCTGCAGGATATAGAAGCAGCCACACGTTGGACACAAACTGGATCCTAGGATAATATATTGTCTAGTAACATCCAACCAGTCAAATCGACTTATAAAATTACTTATAAAATTACAAGTCATAATAAAAGGATGAAAAAGATACATACTAGCATCAAATTATCCTCCAGAGATCGGTCACCAGAGACCAGTACAAGCGGACACCGCACGCGCAATTTTTACTTTGCACTGTATTCACCTTGTTTAATGTTATATGTAGTTTGTGATATTTCGCAGTTTTTAAAATAACCCAATAAAAGGTACATTTTTTCGTGTTATAGTCTTTTCTCTTTTGGTGCACCACATATGTGACAAACCTTACCCTATCCCAAAACTTGTTCTCTTCATTCATTCATGATCTCTCCTTTCCGCACTTACATGATCTTCTCCTCCCCCTTTCATCAGTAACATTAAACGTTCAGGTTCAGCCACACTTTGTTGGTATGATTAATGTATATGCAGTAATGTTAATTTGACTTGTATCCTCCTATGTTCTGCATTGTTTGCAATTGAAAGACTTAAGCACTTTATTTAGCAAAATATATAAAAAAAATATATTCTCCAGCATTTTATCCGGAAAGAAAAAAAATGTTTTCTCTCTTCATAGAAAACGATGTTGGTTTCGCTGAGTATCAGTGTCTCTTCTCTGGTTGACGCAGCACCTATAGTGGGTTCATTATGATTTACCGACAATTGAAATACTGAGAATCACTTGGCAGACACTGTTACACCCAGGGCCAGATTGGGACCAGAAATTGGCCCTGACATTTTGAGCACACAGGCCCACCTGCAGCAGTCGGGACCGTTGCGCAGCAAAAAGAGAGTGTGGCCTCATGGAAAAGGAGGCGTTGCATCACAAAAAGGAGGCATTACACATTATGGAACACACCGGCATGCCCATTACACATTATGGACCACACCGTCATGCCCATTACACATTATGGACCACACCGTTATGCCCATTACACATTGCTGCAGACTGTATTGCCCATTACATATTATGACACACACCGTAATGCCCATTACACCTTATGGCACACACCGTGATGCCCATTACAGACTATGGGCCAGATTCGCTAAGCTTCAAAAGTGATAAAATGAAGAGTGATAAACATCCAGCCAATCAGCACATGCCTGACATTTTTCAAACACAGTCTGTGACATGGCAGGTAGGAGCTGATTGGCTGGATGTTTATCACTCTCCATTTTATCACTTTTGAAGCTTAGAGAATCTGGCCCAGTGTCACAATCCGTTATGCCCCTTACACATTTTGGCATTGGCACACACCATAATTCCCATTATACATTATGGCACACACGGTAATGCCCATTACAGAACACGACACAATTCTTATGCCCATTACACATTATTATGGGCCATTGCAATTATTCCTGCTGGCTGAAGGCTGGGTGCAAATTTACCTTGTATCAGACAAGTTGTCTGTGCAGTAAAGTCTCACTGAGTTTGCACTGCAGACTGCAGTGCGGATTGCAGCAGCCACAGGCAGCAGAGATAAGTCTGAGCTGCACAGGCTAGGGGTAGGGGCAGGAATCAGGACTAGGCAAAAAAGAGCAGGACACTTACTCTCACTGTGGCACAGCATGCAGGCCAGGATGGATCTGACTACATGTGATTGGCTCTGCCTCTGCTTAAGTAGTATCCCGCCGTAGCACTGGGGAGCTTCTCCCACCCGCGAATGGCTCTGGCCCCCTCTGCTCCCCCCACCCGCACTGGCTGCTCAGACTGGTTGGCGGCGCCAGTGGAAGTGGCGCAGGTGGGGGCGCATCATGACGCTGCGGCATCATGATGTCATATGCAAATGACGCGCTGCACAGTAACAGTGATGCCCAGGAGGCAGTGGGCTCACCTCAAGCAATATACCGGCAAGATCATAATGCAGAACATGTTAATATGCCAGTTGTAATGTAATTAGTGTACCACGTCCTCTTGCATGGCTCGCTTTGTCATGCTTTGGGCACTGTGCCGTGCTACGCTCGGCGCATTATTATATTCTACCCTATACCCACTGGCATGGTAAATATAAACAAGTTGGTTTTTTGAAAAAATCCTGAAAAACTGTATTTGTGTAAATATTTTGTCAGCATTGTGGTTCGTCTGTATTTTCATTATCTGTATTATCTGTATTTTGAAGTTGTTGGTATTTCGATTGTCAGTGTTCTGTACCTGACGGTATTTTGTCTGTCAGCATTTGGTTGTGTGGATTCTGTCAATTGATATTTCATCCATCACTAAATTAACTACATACCCCTATACTGAGGGCTAGTGCAAGGTGTCTATGTTCCCCAGGTAAACCTTCATACAACCATGAAAAAAAGAAATGGCTGATGGTATAGTCCATATGCCCAGGTGGTCGGTCCAAGTCCACTGGAATGACGTAAAGGGACCAATGGTGGATAAGGTTCACTTAGCCAATTGGAGTGGTAGCCGGTAGATGGTGGTTTGAAGAAAGCGTGGTGCACAAAGATGGATTCCGGGGCACAAAGCAAAGCTGGGTCCTCTCTTGGGCTGATCCGGACTATGATCCTGATTTGTGGTTGTGGAGAGTGGCCAACCACTGCCTGACATGTTTTGCTGCACTTGGCAGATTTGATAAAGTCTTTGAATTACTTGCGAAAAATCTCGCAGATCGGCATCCAGCTGCAAATCCATATACAATTCAAATTATTTTTCCAGTCTGTGCAGTCTATGTAACCCTTACCCTTTGAAAACTCTGTGATAGAAACAGAGCTGATGTCACACACACCCTCCCTGAAACGCCTGCGTTTTTCCTGACACTCTCCTAAAATGTCCAGTTACCACCCACAAATGGTGACTTTCTGTTAATTAAATAGCGGCCAGGTTGCAAATAATAACATTTCTGATTTTTGTTGCTGTTTGGCTGCAAGCATGATTTTAAAAACCATACGCACAACAGCGATCAGTTTTGAAAAACCCCTTCGGAAACGGTAAGGTTATCAGACTGGTACCAACTTCACAACCGAAATCGGCTTCATAGCCGACATGAAACCAGCTTGGCAGCCAGCTTCACAACTGGACAGGAACTGGCTTGGTAACTGAACTGGAATAGGCTTGGCATCTAGACTGATACATGCTGGGCAATTGGACAGGAATTAGATTGGTTCCTGGTATTCTCACTCCAAATAAAGACCAATGATCCCGCACTAGTTAATATTGTGCACCAGGGCCAAATTCACATTACACCGCACACACACATGCACACATACATACAATATATAACAATTTTTATATATTTATAAGATGCAAATGCATATAGGAATTTATACTATTATACTGTATATGATTTTCCATAATGACATGAAAACAGTAAATATTCCAAATATCAAAACAAAAATTCCTTTAAGTTGCATATGGACCTTACGTGATTTACAATATGCGAGAGGTAAGTGATGTGCAAGCTGGCTCAATGCCTGATGTTAATTGTCTCTCCTGGTACTGGGTGTTCCCCAGCTGCTCTGGTGACTATGTTGCCGGGCCGTGGCACCCACAACAAATGTCCTTTGCTGGGAGGCCGTGTTTCTCGCTCACAGCACCGTCACGCCATGCTCCCACTGAAGAGATGTTACTGCACAAGCGGCCTGGGACCCTGGATCCATAGGATGGTTGTGTAGATATATTCTTTCATAGGAGGTATAGTAATGTGCGATAAACCATGTGAAATTGCCATGTTTGTACAATATATTCTCTCTCTCTCTTTCCCATACAATTTGACATCCAACTGGCCTTTCCCGTTTCTTTATTGCATTGCCTGTTACTGTGAAATCACCTAAAATAGAAAGCTACTTTCCTTTCCTTGTCAGTAATTGCCATTTTTGAAGTTGATACTGTATTCACCCTTTGTATTTAAAGTCCCAAGTCCAGGATTTAGCATTTATGGCCTGTAGTTGCCACACACTTGATCTTTCCTCTAATATAATACAATCATGCATCTTCAGTCTCTTAGTCTACTTATACTTCCTAAGAACAACCTTTTATGCCTCCTACCTCCTTTGAGAAGCAGGCTCGTTTTCTCTTCTTTGAGTTTTTTTAACCTGCGTGACACAAAGTTCTGTTGCTTTTCGGTTGCAATCTTTCATTTCTCACACTGGTCATGTGCTCCCCTCTGCCAAAGAGCTCCTTAACCACTTACTTATTCTCCCATCTCTACAAAGGCAGCCTTCCTAAAATCTTACATTGTTTGTGTGATATATCCTTCTCCTTTACACTACAGTATTACTGGAGCTCCGGTTCTTATCCAAATATACTTCTAATCGCCTGTTTCTATTTGTTAATATTGAGATGATAATGGCCTTTATGTGAGTGGGCTCCCAGGCAAATTCTCAGCCCCTTGCAAGGAATCACTCCAGTCAACATCAAGCAATCTCCCATGATTATTACTTTTCTACTTTTCATTGTCTTTTTCATGAGAACTCCAAAATTTAAGTAGGGGAGCCACATGAAATGCCACTGAGTCCTAACCATCATTGTTTGACAGTGGCCATTGGTGTGGCTCCCCTATTTGAATTTTGGATTGAGCTGTAGCTCAACCTCTGCAACTACTGTTGGTTAGGAAGACCAGAAACATATTATGTACCTGGTAGAATAACTCATGTTGGAAGGTATGACATTGCATCCTCACAGACATCAGCAACTTGCAGCCTCACTGACAGCAGCACATCACAGTCTCACTGGAAGCAGCAAATCACTGCCCTGCTAACAGCAGCTATTCACTGCCCTGCTAACAGCAGCTATTCACTGCCCTACTGACAGCAGCACATCACTGTTTTACTGCAGTACATCGCTGCCTCACTCACAGCAGCACATCCCTTCCAAGCTAACAGGAGCACATCCCTGCCAAGCTAACAGGAGCACATCCCTGCTGCGCTGACAGCAGCACATCCCTGCCTCACTGACAGCAGCACATCCTTGCCTCACTGATAGCAGCACATCACTGCCATATTGACAGAAGCATATCTCCACCCAAATGACAACAGCACATTTCTGCCTCACTGACAGCAGCACAACCATGCCTCATTGACAGCAGCACATCCCTGCTTCACTGACAGAAGCACATCCCTGCCTCTCTGAATGCAGCACAACCCTGCCTCACTGACAGCAGCAAATCACCACCTTGCTGACAGCCCAGCCTCACTGACAGCAGCCCAATTGTGCCTCACTGACAGTAGCACATCCCTGCTTCACTGACAGCAGCACAACCCTGTCCCACTAAAAGCAACAAATCGCCACCTTGCTGACAGCAGTACATTACTGCCCTACTGACAGCAGCACATCACCACCTCACTGACAGCAGCACATATCTGCTTCACCGGAATACACATTTCAAATACAATACAATATTTATTTTCAAATAATGTCAAAATTACATTATAACTTGCAGGATCTGACATCATTCTTCACCAAAGAAAACTGTTGCAATGATGATCTGTTCAAGGTACATGAATATGACTATTTATTCCTCTCATAACAACAGATGCCATTTTATAAAATAGATATACCAGTCTTGGGTGTCTGGTTGTGCTATGAAATACGCATGCCTTGAGTGGTAGAACACACTCGGTCTTCGGCATCATATATGGTTTACCTTGAATAAGAATCACATTGATTCAAAAAGTTACTGTTTGTACAATAAAGACATTGGTTTATTGCATCTAATCATGAGTAACAATTCCTTATAAAGAATAGTTGACACTAGCACCTGGACTTTTATTACAATTATTTATTATTGATATATATTATTATTATTATTATTATTATTATTAGATTTTGAGTCAGTAAATGGACACTATATATATGGATGCATTGCTAGCAGAACTGTAATGTTCTTTTTAAAGGGGCAACCATTTACACAGTAAAACCATGCCTTGTAATTTACTACCTCTTTAAAAAAGCATCCGAGTTCACCCGGCATCCCACACGGCCATATGTGTCCTAATAGAAATAAATACTAGTCCCCCATTGCAATATAATGATATTATAGTGCCTCTTTCCTACTATATTAAACATATGTAGCTAAATGTAATAGCCTCAGAGTTGCCAGAGGTTTGAGATTTACTGCGAGTCTGCCCATTTTTTATTAAAGCAGCAATCATTTAACCCTTTGAGTGTCAACATCTCTGTTAGAGTTGTTCAAAATATCTACTAAAATAAAATGCCAGCGTCGTTCACATTTGTTATATAAATTCAAATAAAACCTGTTGTGTAAAAAAAAAAAGATTATATTTCCTATATAAGGTAAAAAGGAAATGGTCCTTATGAAGAGTAAAAATGTTTGCCTGCCAAATTTTCACACCTATTTTGACAGATTCACTTGGCACTCAAAGGGTTAACTGATGGTTTAACCCCTTCAGTGGTGTGTTTTGCTGGGGCAGGACAAACCTACCTGGGCAGGTATGTCCTGCCCCAGCAAAACCCACCACAGAATGTAAACCCCCCCCCCCCCTCACCTCTGCTCTGGTATTTGTACGCCGGAGCTCCCCTGCCACTGCCCCAGCAACCAGTCAGCAGTGACCACAGACAGCAGGCTTGGGATGTTCACGCAGGCTCGGGAGGTAACGGGCTCCTGAACGCTCCCAAGTCCCCCTGAACATCACCGAGCCTGCCGCCTGCTCCCTGCAACTAATGGCTGCTGGGACAGGAGCAGGAGAGCTTCTGTGTATGATCACTGGAGCAGAGAGGTAAGGTGGAGCGATGGGAGGGGAGAGGAGTTGGGGGTGACCAGACAGGTGATGCGCCAGTAGTGCACAGCTGCAGGCACCACTGGCGCACACCTTGGTATGCCCAGAAATTTTCCAGGACAGCCCGCTGCGGCAGATCAGCTGAGCCCAGAAAATGTCGGGGCATACCACTCAAGCGGTTACACCTTGTAAATGATTGCTTCCTTAAAAAAATATGGACAGACTCGCACAAAATTCTGAACCTATGACAACTTGAAGGTTATTACATTCTTATTAGTATTCTGTAAACGTCAGAATACACACAATACATGTAAAAGGGTGTACGATAATGGAAGTGTTATTTCTGATTTGTACAAAAAAACAGTGTGTAATAGCAGGGCCGAAACTAGGGTTTCCGGCGCTCGGGCCAAGGCAGCCATTTGGTGCCCCCCACCTACCCCTCCCCGCTGACAACTTACATAGCTCCTGTGTGCAGCCAGCGGGGGTCCGGGGACAGGCAGCAGGGTTCCAGGGACTGGTGTAGCCGCTGCAGCGGCAGCTTGACTCCGTCTGTCTCTCCTACTAGCGCGGCGGGAAGCGCTGGTGATGACTTTGAAAAGACTTGCCGGACGCTGATTAGCTGAATTCAGCCAATCAGCGTCCGGCAAGTCTTTTCAAAGTCATCACCAGCGCTTCCCGCCGCCGCGCTAGTAGGAGAGAGTAGAGACGGAACCCCGCTGCCTGTCACCGGACCTCCGCTGGCTGTCCCCGGACCTGACAGTGCCCCCTCCAGTGCCCGGTGCGCGTGACCCCCCAGCCTCCCCTAGTTACGGCCCTGGTAATAGCAGTTAATATTTACTGGAACAAGTACTGACTTCATTATTGTTCCTGTAAGATCATCTAGACAGTGAAGGATGAAGTATACGTGCAGACTATCTCTCTCTGCTGTAACATCCACATGCTTTTGAACTCTACTGGGTACATTTGCAAGCAAGTGTCTTCACTGCAGAACATTGCATCCCTTGTGTGTGGGATTGTCTTATAGGTAAAAGCCAGCAAATATCTGATCTGTGTAAATAACAACAGTACCTTGCCTGTGTGTAGTGAGGCATGTATTTTTTATTCTAAAAGAGATATAGTATCCTGGAATGCCAGAACTGTTTTTGTAAGCCACTTTTATTGCTCTGTATAGCAGGGGGTGGGGACTGAGGGTGTAGATTCCAATTATTGGAAATTGGGAAGAAGGCATTGTTAGAGTATATTAGTTCTCATTGCATACGGCTGTGGCCGGATAGGCTGTGGCCATAGTTTAGCTGTGGCCCTGTATTGAAGTGGACCGTTTTAAAGTGGGAAAACAGAGTCATAACTACGAGCGTTATACCTGCGTTACACCGAAGGAAAACTGAAGGCAAACTACTACAAATCAACAAAAACACACATGGACTGCATTGATACCTCAAGAGTATGTAATTCATCTCCAATATGCTCTCTTTATTTCTGTGTTATGCAAACTCTTGTATGATTTGAAGAGTTCTGATTTAATGAATTGTTTGTAATTGTTATTACTTGTTTGGTGAAGTTGTTCAGTGAAGCATAGTTTAGTGTTGCATTCTGCCTGATGTCTACTCAAACACAGTGCAAATTATCTCCTTTGACCATTTGGCCGTTAGTGTTCAGGTGTAGCC
The DNA here is from genome assembly GCF_055691185.1 of Crinia signifera. Taxonomy (NCBI): domain Eukaryota; kingdom Metazoa; phylum Chordata; class Amphibia; order Anura; family Myobatrachidae; genus Crinia; species Crinia signifera. Next base: position 181,360,822 of record NC_139222.1, on the reverse strand, counting down.
TGACCTGAACAGACTCACTATATTCTTAGAATTAGTGACCTGCAGCTTTTCTGAACAGTAAAAAATAAAAACATACATTGAACAACATCATCAAACAGGTAATTTCAACTTTAGATTTAGATTTTGTACTGTATGAACATGGCTAGGAAAAACAGATGCACAGGCAAAATTTTTAAAACTATGTGTGCAAACGCTAGAAGCCTAGGAGACAAAATTCCCGATCTAATTGCAATAATGACAAGGGTTGACCTAGACATTGTGGCTATCAAAGAGACATGGTGGAATGAGAACCATGGCTGGGACGTAGCTATACCAGGATACAATTTATTTAGGAAGGACAGAATGGGAAGAATCGGAGGAGGGGTATCAATGTATGTAAAGAAAAACATAAATGCTACTTTAATACAAAACATTGAAGAAAAAACTGAGGCCCTTTGGGTGACCATAGAAATGGGGGAGAAGGACATTATTCGTACTGGGGTCATCTATAGGCCACCAGGCCAGGGGCAGGATTTGGACAGGAGCCTATTGCTTGATGTCACTAAAATGGCTTTAAAGGGAGAAGTCATAATCATGGGAGACTTTAATCTACCTGATGTGAATTGGGAGGAGTCTTTTGCAAGATCATCTACAAGTGGCAAATTTCTAAATTCCCTACAGGGAGCCTCTCTCAAGCAATTGGTGAGGGAGCCTACTCGCAAAGACTCAATATTAGATTTAATACTCACAAATGGTGACAGGATATCAGACATATATGTGGGGGAGAACATGGGATCCAGTGATCATCAAGCAGTATGGTTTAGTATCAAGGCAGGGTCCAACTCCAGTCACACAAAAACTAAGGTGTTGGATTTTAGGAAGGCTGACTTTGCAAAAATGGGGAGATGTTTAAGCGACTCATTAGCGGATTGGATGAACTTGAAAGGAGTGCAGGAGAGGTGGAGAAAATTAAAAAGTGCAATACTAAAGGCAACGGACCTTTGTATCAAAAGGGTTAAGAAAAGTACCAGGAAAAGGAAGCCAGTGTGGTTTACAAAAGAGGTATCAACTAGTGTAAAAGCAAAAAAGATGGCCTTTAGGACATACAAGCAGACTCAAAATAATAATGACAAAGAAGTGTATCTTGCCAGACGCAAAGAGGCTAAGAAAGTGATCAGGCGTGCCAAGGCACAAGCTGAGGAGAAAATGGCTCAGTCGGTAGATAAAGGAAACAAAACTTTTTTTAAGTATATAAGTGAAAGGAGAAAATCAAATGGAGAAATAATAAGACTGCGGACAGACACTGAGAATTTGGTGGAGGGAGACAAGGCAATTGCAGATCATCTAAATAATTACTTTTGCTCTGTATTCACTATAGAAGGAGAAGGGAAGGGACCACAGTTAAGTTGCAAGGACATTCATAAAAACAAGGTAGATGGAGGTACATTTACTAGGGAGAAAGTCCTAACAGAACTTTCAAGACTGAAAGTGGATAAATCAATGGGGCCAGACGGAGTGCATCCAAGGATACTAAAAGAACTAAAAGATGTGTTGGTAGCGCCATTAACAGATTTATTCAACCAGTCACTAGATACAGGTGCAGTTCCAGAGGACTGGAGAAAAGCAAATGTAGTTCCACTGCACAAAAGCCGAAGCAAAGAAGAAGCAAGTAACTACAGACCAGTGAGCCTTACATCAGTAGTAGGGAAAATAATGGAAACACTATTAAAAGAAAGAATAGTGGAATATCTTAAATTAAACAACTTACAGGATCCAAAACAGCATGGTTTTACTGCAGGGAGATCATGCCAAACAAGTCTCATTGACATTTTTGACTCCGTGACCAAAATACTAGATGAAGGGGGGGCTGTAGATGTGGCATATCTAGACTTTAGTAAGGCATTTGACACTGTCCCACATCGCAGGCTGCTAAATAAACTTGAAAGTGTGGGATTGGATTATAAAACAATTAAATGGATAAGAACCTGGTTGCAGGATAGGAAACAGACAGTTGTCGTAAATGGAGTGCATTCTATGGAGGGACATGTTACCAGTGGAGTACCCCAGGGATCTGTACTTGGACCAGTGCTCTTTAATATCTTTGTTAGTGACATTGCAAATGGTATTGAAGGGAAAGTATGCCTTTTTGCAGATGATACAAATATATGCAACATAGTAGACACACCAGGAGGGGTAAATCAAATGACTGATGATCTAAGTAAACTTGAGAATTGGTCAAGAGAATGGCAACTACAGTTTAATGCTAAAAAATGCAAAATTATGCACTTGGGACTCAAAAACCCAAAGGCTCAATATAGTGTCAAGGGTACTATAATGGAAACTACTGAGGAGGAAAGAGATCTAGGAGTCACTATTTCAAGTGACTTAAAGGCAGGGAGGCAATGTAACAAAGCAATGTGGAAGGCTAGTCAGATGCTTGGTTGCATAGGGAGAGGAATCAGTAGCAGAAAAAAAGACGTAATAATGCCACTTTATAGGTCATTGGTACAACCTCATCTGGAATACTGTGTCCAGTTCTGGAGACCATATCTTCAGAAGGATATAAATACATTGGAGAGTGTACAAAGAAGGGCAACTAAAATGGTTCATGGCCTACATCACAAAACTTACCTGGATAGATCTTAACATGTATAGTTTGGAGCAGAGAAGGGAAAGGGGGGACATGATAGAAATCTTCAAATATATCAAGGGTTTTAACATAGTACAGGTGGGAAATTTTCTTCAAAGGAAAACAAGTAATAAAACACGAGGACATGCACTGAAACTGGAGGGAGGTAGGTTCAGGGGAAATGTTAGAAAGAATTACTTCACAGAAAGGGTAGTGGATAAGTGGAATAGCCTCCCATCAGAGGTGGTAGAGGCTAAGACAGTAGAACAATTTAAAAATGCTTGGGATAGGCATATGAATATCCTTACAAAGAAATAAGGATTAAAAAGGGTTGAGTTTACCTGAAGGGTAAAAAAGGGGCAGACTAGATGGGCCAAATGGTTCTTATCTGCCGTCAAATTCTATGTTTCTATGTTTCTAAGTAACACCCAGTAAGCTCACAGTCAATATATTCATTTTATTTTCACAATACGGAGCGAGCCGCAGCCCACAGATCTGCCATAAAAGCAGCCATTGCCACAGGCAAAAGTGAGCAGCCTGTGGCACGGCACTTCTGTGAGGCCAAGCATTCAATAGCCACTTTGCGGTATAAAATAATTGATCATGTGCCGCCCCTTCCCAGAGGTGGCAATAGATCTCAGCTACTATTACAAAAAGAGAGTTGCTTAATGAAAACTTGGGATTCAGTTGTTTTCTGTAGACAATTAATCATATGTAATTAATGGACAGAACTCATGGGTGGTCTGTACCTTAGCTGTCTAGATCTCGGCTTAACCGCTCAGATTAATTGCCGCATACGATAACGTGTCATGATAAACACTATGTATATATGTCATTAGTGAGGACATCCACTTACCACATCAGCTGGTACTTTGCTAATTGCTAATTTGTAGTATGAGAACCATTACAGTAATCATTACTATACTACGGTGTATCCTCGCTCCGTATTGTGTAAAGATATTTTAACATGTTTAGTTGTGCCACACTATTTATTTACACCGTCGACAGACGGGGTTCACTTATGTCACATATAACTGGCAGCAGTAGATTTTAATCACCTCTATGCCTGTATCATTGTTGTGATACTCTTATGATATGTTCACTTGTTTTACTGTGTTAATGTTAACATTTTTCTGCTGCCACCAGATTGGTTCACTGCAGCCGAGCCTCCCTCTTTGCACCCTGCACGCACATTGTAGGGGCGATGACGTCATCACTTAGCGTCTCTCCCCCACTGACGCCGGCGGGATCCACGGACGGAGTCAGTTGCTATTTAGGTAAGTCACCTTGCATTGTACACTTGTTCTCTATCTAGCACCTTAATAAAAAGGCTCACAGCCTTGAAACGTCACCCCCACTGCTAGATATATATATATATATATATATATATGTATATACTGTATATGTATATTAGTTTGTATATTATACCCCTTAGGCATCAGCCTAAATTCCCGGGTTAGCGCTGGTGTGTAAGGTTCCCGGGCCAAAATTCCAGGAAAATTTCCCAGGATTTCAACCCTGGTACTCACCTGGGTTGCTGGTCCTCGGTGCATGCTGTCAAGCCAGGGATCCACACAAGCAGCGGGCACAGATGACAGGACAGGCGGCGTATGTAGATGAAGCAGGTCTCCGGCGCACTCACTGCAGCCGGTGAGCTGCGTCATCTGCAGCCGCCATCTGACCTGTAATCCGCGCCTGCTGCCTGTGTGGATCCCCAGCCTGCACCAAGGACCTGCAACCCGGGGTGAGTACTCTCTGCTGCCAACCCACCTCCTGCAAGCCTCCGCCGCCTGCCCACCTCCTCCTCGCCTCCTTCCCACACCAGAAAATGCAAGGACTTTTCATATACCCATGTACCGTATGGTTTCTCTGCGGATGACAGTTTATTTTTGCTTGTTATTAATGATCATTTAACACTTTTAGCAAATATTTATCATACCACTGTAAATCTGATTCTTTGAAGGTGTTAAATAGAACCAAATTTAATTTCTTGACTCCGGAATGGGTAGATTTGTTGTGAAAATTATTATTTTAAAGTTGCAAACATCTGTTTCTACAGCAACTCCCATCTGAATGACAGTTTGCTGGCAAGAGGCTGTCTTAAAGTCATAAACTTAATGAAAGTGCCTCTTCGCTTCATCTGATCAAATCACATTTGCATAATGGCAAGTTATTACATTTCTATGTTGCTAATTTTTCCCCCAGATTGGAGAGGGTCCCTTCCCAGGCTTTGTATACAGTATAATAAACTACAGCTCTGTGGAAGGCCAGGCTTGCAAACTCAGGTTGAAAAATGGGTTTAATCTTTTGGGTAGTGGGAATTACATATGTTCTATCTAATAGCATGACAAGTTATAGGATGGCGCAAATTAGTGGGAGCCAGAAGGAAGTTTGCTGTGAGAATGCTATTTGTTCATATCACTTTCATGTACAGAAATACAAATGTGGATACACTCACTGCAAATCAACTGATTATTTAGTATTTCAATAGCTATGATATCTTATTTTAAAACATAGCCCTTAATATAAGGTATGTATATAGTATATAGTATTAAGATAACATACTGTAAGTGTCAAATTTCAGGATACCGGTACTCCTTTCTCCTCCTGTACGCTGTCCTGTTCTCTCCATCTCTGTAAACTCCCCACTCTGTCAGCTGAACACAGATAATTGCAGCTTCACCGACGCGTTTCTTCCCCGTCCACTGACTTTATCAAGGTGTGCCTAGTGCCTGCTGTCTGAGGCCTTTTACGTCACTACGGACCAATCCTAAAACTCCGACATTTTTATCAGTAGTTGGTACAGGGGTGAGTCCTTTAGAGCTTGAATTTCTGCATATATGTGACCATAAATGTGTTTAGATCATCATCTTTGTGTTATGCTGTGATCTGCTGTTGATGTCAGGTACAGCCTTCTCTCTCCTGTTGATATCAGGTGCAGTCTTCTCTCCCTTCGCACAGGAGGCTATTACAGTGTCAAAATACTGCAATATTTAAGCACCCTATTGCTAAACTCTTACAGCAGGCAATTGCTTACCTATTGCAGTGTCCAATTGCTAGCCCAGAGGTTCCCAAACACCCAAACTCAGTCTTACAGGCTTTTGGTCAAGTTTTTAAGAATATATATGCTTGACCACAGGTGGCTTTATTAATTCCTTAGTCAATTTGATTTATTCATCTGTGCTGAGCCACGGAAAGCTTTAAGACCTGCACTGTGAGGATGCCTCGAGGACCAAGCTTTGGAACCAGTGTGCTAAACAGAGGCGGATTTTCCAAAAGGAAATCTAGGCACCTGCTAGATGTTAGCGCGGCTGATCATTTATCAATAGACTACACACACCAAGGTACTCTCAATGAAGCCTGCCTCAGCAGCAAAACTATTGTGCTATATATTGTTTGAGCAAGGATGGCCCCAAATTGGTATCTTGCCTAGGGCCCCATGAGGACTAAATCAGCCTCTGGTGCTAACCTATTACAGCATCCTGTTCTGAAGTATTAAAGCATCCTATTCGTAAACTCTTAGATCATCCTATTACTAAACTATTTCATACCCATAACCTACATCAGAGATGGTAATATAATTTAGAACCTTATACATTAATTATGAAAATGAATTCTATAATGGACCACAAAGTGTTAACCCAATTGAAGATGACAAGGTGGCAACATCTTCCCTGGGAATGTTCTTACAAAGGATTACATCCACATTAATAATAAATTCCTAACTAAACCAGACAGAAGCCAAAAAAATAATCCCTCCAATTAATGTGATTTGATGTTCAAGCGCAAGGAGATGTAATTGCCGCTTCATTTCTCTTTGTTTGGGATTTACAATCGGTGCTTTTACAATGGACAAGATTCCTTGTTTCCTGGCTTCGGACTGAGGTTTTAGTTGTCAGTATGCGAAGGGCTTATAGTCTGTTCTATGTGCCCAACATGAATGAATAAACCATTGAATAATAGATGCACATGCTAGACATCACAAAACATTTCTGTGCATCACTCTGATTCAGGTGGTTGAGGAAGGTTGCTAAAGGTGCATTTTTGCACTAATAAAACTGGGGGTACAGAAGTTTGCATCTTTTGAGATAGCCTGGGAAGAATGGCAACTCCAAAAGAGGGGCTGCAGCACAGTTCAAAATTCAAATAGGGGAGCTGCACCAACTGCCAGTGAGTCAGTTTGGAATGGCAATTGGTGGCAGTGGGTGTGACTCCCCTATTGGAATTTTGTTTTTTTGTTTTTTATATTCATCTTTATTGAAAAGTTTTTCCCCTTTTTTACATATACAAAAAAAACATAAAAAGGACACAAACAAACAACATAACACATTAACATGTCATACGTACACTTCTCCATCTAATAACTTATCGTATTACATCAGGGTAACAGTTTCCGAGCTATTTTTACTCTACAGGTTACAAATCTTTACTATCGACCAGTGAAAGGGAAAGCAAATAACAGGCAAAAGAAAATATAAGGAAAAAAAAAATATACAAGGGCAAGAGGACATTTAATATCTAGAAAAACTCTCAATAGTCAGAGGACATAAGTGCCTTGGATCATTTAGTATATTACTACTACTCACAACATATAGATCGTTTAGATAGATATGTTCTTTAAACATTCTTAAACCTAGGACATCCCAGTACCAGGGAGATCACTGTCTTAAATTTAATTCCTCTACTCTTTTGGGATACAGCATTGTAATCAGTAAAGAACCAGAGTTACCAACCCATTTAACCATCCTTCAAACTATAAATATTCAAGTCATATAAATCCTAGTGAGAAAAAAAAAACAAAAAACAGTTACTGTAGAATTGTGAAACTTGTGAACAAATATAATTTTTATATAACCACTCCTTCCAATTGTATTTATATTTCTTAACAATGAGTGACCGTGCAAAGATTACTACGTTACTAACGTGCCTTCTACACAACATATATTACTCCTCTTTTATTCCTTTACAGTGCTTATTATGACTAAAAAATAATGCGTGCAATTAATTTGATCTTGATGCGTGATACCAATTTGAATAATACCATCCTCCCCATATATCAATAAATCTACTACTCTGGTTCCTTTGAAAGAGTAAAAATCTTTCATGATCGATAGTATGATTGACCAGCGTAATCCACTCCCTGAGGGTCGGGCTCTTTGACGCCATCCACGAGCGGGCAATGATCACTTTAGCTAACGCGCAGAGATTTACTGCTAGCTGTTTTTTCTCAACTGAAAGTTCATCAGGCCATACCCCCATTATAAGACCTAAAGGTTGTAAATTTGTTTCATGTATACCAATTTTTCTCATAACCTCCCCAACTCCCCGCCAATATTCCTGCAACTCTCTACACTCCCAAAGGAGGTGCCAAAACCCACATCCATGTTCTTTACATTTAGGACATATATCCGTTCTATTAGAGAACTTACTCAACCTCTCGGGAGTTAGGTACGTACGGTGAAGTATATTCAGTTGAATTTGTTGTGTCCTGAGGGAATTGGTAGCTTTGCTTGGAACAGACATCGCCACTCTCCAGTTTTCCTCATTAATTTGTGGTATATTGATAGCCCATTTAGCGTAAAGTGCCCTCAGCTCCTCACCTTGTTTAATCTCCATCAAAAATTTATAACACTTTGAAGTATACTTCCCTGTACCCAACTTACTAATTACTTTTTTTAAAGGAGCTTCCAGGATACATCTGGAGTTAATCCCATTTGTACTATATAATGCACTTCTCAGTTGTAAAAATCTATAGCACATGCTCCGTGGGAGTGTGAATTTCTCCTGGAGTTGGGTATAGGATTTCATATGCCTGTCCTCATAGATCTGACCCACTGAGCAGACATTATATTGGCCCCAGATTTTACCACCGTGATTGTTCTTTAGATGCTTGAGAGATTTAAAGGAGAACAGGTGCGTATCTGGATCAACTCCATTGAAATCCAGATTCCTATTGACCCAATTCCAAACAGCTCTGGCCTGTTTCAGGATTAAAGGAGCTCTTGAACCAATATCCTCTGCCAGAATTGCCTGGATTGGGATGAGGCCGGGACAGATCTTATCAATAAACCGCCAAAGTTCCCCAGAGTATTCCCCTTCCCTAATCCAATCTCTCAGATGCACTATTTGGGCTGCAAAATAGTATAGCTTAAGGTCTGGCATAGCCATACCACCTTTTTCGCGATCTCTAGTTAGGACAACTTAATTCTTGGAAGCTTATTTTTCCATATAAAAGATGAAAGTATGTTGTTAATTTTCCGAAATACCTTATTGGGAATAATTAAGGGAGCATGCTGGAGTACATATAAGAAACCTGGCAGAACTGCCATTTTAATCAAATTTACCCTGCCCAGTACCGTTAACGGCAGTTTCAACCAACATCTACACTTAGTTTTTAGTTTAGATATTAAAGGCTCTATATTTTCCAAAATGAACTTACTAGGGTCCATCGATACTGTAATACCCAGATATTAAAATCTATCTACTTGTGGAAGGCATATACTAGGACACAGTTCTTCCATACCCTTATCCCGTGTTACCAAAAGCTGTGACTTATTACAGTTGATAGTTAGGCCGGAGTAACTCCCAAACTCTTGAATACACTTCACTATTCCTGGCAATAAGTTTTCGTGATCCGTCATACCAACTAACAAATCATCTGCATATAAAGAGACAAAATTACCATTGTTGCCCCCCTATTGCCTTACTGACCCCCATAAGTGATCTCAGCTTGCAGGCTAATGGCTCTATCGCCAACGCAAATAGAAGGGGGGACATGGGACACCCCTGTCTCGTTCCACGGGACAGTGGAAATGAGTTGGAGACATAACCGTTGATAGATATTCTGGCCCTAGGGTTTTGGTATAGAAGAAATACCCATCTAATAAACCTAGGACCAAATCCAAAGGCCTGCAAAGTGTATTCAAGGTATAACCATTCAACCGAGTCGAAAGCTTTACTTATATCAAATGAGGCAATTGCCGTTTTCTTACCCAAAAAATTCTCCCTCTGAATGGACATAAACACTCTTTTCAGGTTAATAATAGTGGACTTCCCTTTCATAAAGCCCCCTATTTGAATTTTGAACTGGGCTGCAGCCATCTCTCTGGAGGCGCCACTGCCTGGGAATATTGGGTATTGCTAACTACATCCAATTCTGGGGCAGATACTAATGGACACATCTTCACAGCTAAATGAGGAGCGTTCAAATATTTCCTTCAACGATGTATCAGAATTTCACTCATGCATATTGTATAATGCTTGTTCTTTAAAATACTATTCATTCTATATTTGAAGGCTGAACTAGCAAGCTACCATTACATTAATGTTTTTTAAACCCATAAAATTCCTACCAACATTTTGGCTGATTTTGAGTCAACTTATTCTGCAGTCCTGCAGAATGCACTAATATGCAGGGCCTGGTTAAAGGTTTCAGATGCCCTAGGCCAGTGATGGAGAACCTTGGCACTCCAGCTGTTGTTAAACTAAATATTCCAGCATGCTCCGCTACAGTTTAGCAGTGCACATCCCCCCCCCCCTCACCCACCCACCCCCTACTAGTCCTGGCACCCTAGGCTTCAGCCTAATCAGCCTCCAGGCACTGCCTATACTGCCACAAAATCCTTCCCTGATATGACTCCATGAATCTAAATGTGCAAGAACTGAGATGGCCACGGTCAGTGCCCATACATGCTGAAATAGTACTTTGTGCAGTTTCTCTGGGTATGGCCTCCTGTGGGAGCAGTGCAGATGGTTTGTAGACTAACGCATCTACCGACACGCCCATGACACACATTTTGACGCTCCCATCTTCATGTGTCTTTTTAGCCACCCCCTGTTACCGCCTAGTCAGTGACCAGGCACACCCCTGTAAAAGGACTCTGTACATAAAAAAAATTGCTCCACTATGTGTGACTCAGAATAAGGCCAATGATGCTTACACTTTAAAGAATATATTTACTATATGGCTTTGTATAATGATTACACTACTGGTTACCAGTCTGTCAAACTGACAGAACTGCTCACAGTAATGTTAGCACACTGCACACTTGAATTGCTCCGTCGTGGAGCTTGTATGTTATGGGCCCAGGTGAAAAAATATGATTTTGACCCCAACCCAAGTTCATAATATGCAACACGGCAGCAGTAACAGGGAGAGGAAAAAGGTGACCCTGTAAGGCTATGGTGTGGTGCAGAGAATAGGATGGAGGCAGGAACATTTTGGCCCCTGCTCTTTCTTTGACAGGCCCCCCATCCCTTGGCTTTCCTCAGCTGTATAGTGATGCTTTTTTGGTGCTGTATGGTGGAGGACAGAGCAACGATGATCTCAGCGTGATGTCATGCCCCCATACAGCTGACCTTTTCACGGGCCACACCTCCTATGCGCCTACCACGCTGTCCCCACCGGGTGGAGGGGGCAGCAAAGTAGGTAAGTACAGTATGTATTAGTTAGCACCGAATCTTACTGTCTTAATAAACAGACCCCTTAATATAGAATATAAGCATATTTGCTATTTCTGGTATGTATATTACTTTGCAGTATCACTATAAAAACAGCTGCTTGTACTGATTGTTTAACATTTATTTTATACAATACAGTCTATACAGAAAATTGTTACTGTATGACATTATATCTCCATAGAACATATCTTTGCCTTGCATAGTTACCCTCCCACAATGACACAGATTCTGGGTGCAATAGCTGCTGAATGGCTGTTTCAGAAATCAATTTTTCATGGAACTGAAGCATTTAAGCCTATATTTCATATTATCCTCCCTTGGGCCAACCTGTACAGTATGTGGGACTGTCCTCTCGTCTCATAGGTCACTCCTTGCTTCTGTCCTATATCATATTCATTCAGAAAAGGAATCTATAAAAACAGCTGTGTCCGTGTCCTCCAGCTCGATGCTTTGCATTCTCGAAGTCATCCACTGTTACAGAAAAACACTCGCAGATGAAAACTCTCTGTTCGGTTTAATGTTGTTCCTTTCTCTTTCACATCAATGGAATTCTGGGAAATGACCACATAGATTCTTCTACTGAAATGTCCAGCAAAGCAGCTCATTAAACAGAAGGAAAGCCTTGAATCCTATTCAGAACACAATGCCTTATTAACCTCTTCTGATAGTAAACAGTTTTATAGTCTATTGTATCCACAATGAGTCCATTCTGTTCTATGACCGCACTTCATTTGAAAATGGCATGTGAAGGAAATTGTTGCCTCTTAAAGGGGCTCTAACCTTAACCTTTTAGAGCGCTTTGCCTGATTCTGCTAGTACACAATAAATCATATTAGCTTGGAATAGTTTTATGTTATCCTTATGTTTTTGCTAGCGTTTGTTCCGATTTCTCAGATGGCCACATACATCATGGCATATGTCATACACCCTCATTTGTACTAGGCTACACACATCATCAATAATATTCTGAGAGGGTTAACAAATATAAGCTTGATTCATAGATGCAAATAGAACATGTGCCACTATGAGTTGTCATGGATTCTGAAAATGGGTACGGATCATTAGGTCTACAGCAGTTAGGTCAATGTGCATTGGGTCGACATGCAGAAAGGTCGGTACTTGTGAGTTATCCGGACGCCCGATTTTAAAATCGGGTCGGATCGGGACATCGCATCGCATCGCATGCGACCATCGGATGCGATGCGATGCGATGCGATGCGATGACCCGATTTTTCCATAGGAATCAATGTTAAAATGGACTGAGTCCATTTTAACATGGAATTCAATGGGAAAAAGGGGTCCTTTTCATACCCCTACTATCCAAGTGGGCATGGAGTTGGATATAAACCTGTGGCGAGCGTAGCGAGCCACCGAGCCCGAAGCGTGGCGAGCGTAGCGAGCCCCGCGAGGGGACACGGAATACCGTCCCCTCGCGGGGCTCGCTTCGCTCGCCACGCTTCGGGCTCGGTGGCTCGCTACGCTCGCCACAGGTTTATATCCAACTCCATGCCCACTTGGATAGTAGGGGTATGAAAAGGACCCCTTTTTCCATAGGAATCATTTTAACATTGATTCCTATGGAAAAATCGGGTCATCGCATCCGATGGTCGCATGCGATGCGATGCGATGCGATATCGCATCGCATCGCATCGCATCTGATTGTATGCCTTAACTTAAGGCATACAATCAAAAAATCGGGCGTCCAGATAACTCACAAGTACCGAAAGGTCAACATGGGTGTACTGTAGGTCAACATGGGCGTAGGTCAAGATGTCATTATGTCGACACAAGCATTAGGTCGGCATGGGCAAGGTCGACAGTCAAAAAGTAGACTTAGGGTCTTTTTTACCCAAATGTCGACACAGTTGACATGGACACTGAAATGTAGCACCCAATGCATGTCGACCCAATGCTTGTCAACCTAATGACCGTATCCTCTAAAAACATGCAAATATCACTTTAATCATTCTTCTTGAGCCCTACTGTGAACTATGCAAACTTTGTGATTTCCTCTTGTTAATCCGATTATTCCACCATCAACGCACCAGCTGACACAACATCGACGTCTCAAGCAGAGCCTCCTGTGTAACATGTTAAGATATGGCCACCATGACTGTGGTGCTACAAACACGATCACAGCTGATTGCCAAAACTCCCATAACATAACCATGACACCTGCTCTTTTTGTGAAGACTTTAGGTCACCTTCCCTTGTCTACCCTGAATCGTCTGGGGATCGCAGAAGCATTGTCAATGTTGTAGGCAAACATGGATGTCATCGCACATTTTGCTTTGCACATGCGCAGTGTTTACTAGATGTTTCACATAGCAAATAATTGCTCAACTGCGCAAAGATCTGTACTGCATCCACCTCTGAATCAAGCCCAAAGATTTTGGTGCTGATACTAAATGAAACTACAGGATATGCCACTGTAGTGGCTGCCTGCGCTACTGGGCTATGGACTGCATAGATTGCTAGATCTCCCCCAATGCTCAGTTGTGCTGGCCCGGTGGAGAGACGTAGCTCATCAGCAGTAGGCTGACCCGCTGCAGTGTCTTACAAGTATTTGCGGAAGGGGAGTTTTCAGTTCTCCACTCAGATAAGGTGGTAATACCTGCGATACTGCTTCATGATTCGTCTCAGTAAAGACTGCGAAGCGGGAAGAGCTATAGCAGCAACATATATTGCACTATAATACATCCCCCAGGCTACTAACTGCCATCATAATAATATGTCAGATGGTAGATTCTAAGTGTGTTATTTAATTGTTATATCATACCCGATCTCCCATCTAAAATGAAAGAAGATTGAAGGGAAATATTCAATTGATCTATTTATTTTTAGCATATCACGTTCATTATGGTCAGGTTTGACCACACATTCGCACATATCAGCTCACCACCCCTGGGGATAGTGAGCTGCAATGCTGGTGAAAAACAATCGAATACTGCCCTAAATGTCCACCAGTAAAGAATACTGCCCTAAATGTCCACCAGTAAAGAATACTGCCCTAAATGTCCACCAGTAAACTTCTTCGTTTTACAAGAGTTCTACCTTCAGATGAGCCCAATGTTGTGGTCTTTAGTTGCTACTAAATGAATTGCTTTATCGGTTTTGCTCTTATGTCTTGCCTTTCAAGCATCGAATGTACGGTATGTATCACAGGCAGGGCAATCTTAACGAATGAGCTCAATGAGCAACTGCCAAAGGGCCTCCCAATTCTAGGGGCTTTCCTGAGCTTCTAGGGAGGCAGTAGAGAATTCTGCCTGGTCATTTTGATTGTGAATCACACACAAACAGAGCAACCAGGCAGCTCTTCCTGCTTCCCAGCCTGCAGTCAGACAGTGAATGGCTGTCAGCATGCTAACTGGTGGAGCTATTCACCAATATGAGTGCTGACAGTCATTTACTGTATGGAAGCAAGTGCAGAGAGGGCATAGGACCACAGTAGAGGCATGTTAGGGTTTTTATGAATAAGTGCGGACTGTGGAGGGGCCCTAAATGCATTGCTTTACCCAGGGCCCCAAATGCAGTGAATATGGCCCTTAAAAGAAGAAGCTGTTATTTATATAGACCAGCTGTCTCTGGTACAGTTATACTCAAGACAGACAATGTCTCAGAGCTGTGTCATATACAAGGGCAAGATAGTATACATCAATCTGCCGAATGATTACAAAAACATTTATGAAAAGCATTAAAGAAAGTTCTAGCAAATACTTTTGTCCAGTAGCAGATGGAATATATAGGCTACCATTAAAGTTATACATGTGAACATAACAATATTGTATGAGATCTAGAGTAGAACAAAAATATTATTGTTGATCTGTAGTAATTATCTTCACACAGAGAATTGGACAATAATGCAGTGCTGCAGAGAAACCCAAGGTAGAAGGTGTAAGCAAGTTCAGTAAACAGGTTTTGGTAGAAGTTTAGACAATACAGCCTGTAAATATAATGTGAGAGGAAGAAAATGAAGGTCACATCTGTAGTGTATTGTCTCAGAAGGAAAGCCGTCTTCCCACTTGACCTTGAAAATGACACTGTTCCCTTCCAGCACTCAGCTGTTAGTTAGGAATATGAAGCGGGCCATGTCACGCGGAATCAAGGCCAAACCACAATAACATTTTGTGACTTTGAATAGTGATTTTTAGAAACAAATATGTTCATGTTGCCTGCCTCTCCCTAGGGAGCTGTAGATAGCTGTTCTAGATCCCATACAGCGGGGTTTGCTCTGCTTACAACTGGGCTATTATCAGGAATCATTAGAAATCTATTTCAATTGACAGACAGAAGATCTTAAAATGTAGTTTATAACGCTGCAAAAAAAAAAATGGAGATGTGCAGGACATGTTCACTTTGTGTGATTTAGATAGGTTACACAAAAAATATTGCACCGGATGGGAGGAGGATGGCGAATCATTTGGCTCCTAGATAAATACAGAATAGCCAATTACACCATGCCTCAGTCAACCAATACTATTTAAAGGTGACCATACACAGCGCATTTTTGCCCATGTGATCCGATGTACACTCATGTGCACATCACATAGCACAAAATTTTTGTGTATCCCATATCATACCATTCAACATGACCCATTCCATTAGGTACAAAAATGCTCTGTTTCAGGACAGGTGGGGCTGCAGCACTGTCCAATATACATATAGGGGAGCCACACCTACTGCCACTTCAAACACCACTGTCCTTGACTCACTGGCAGTTGATGTGACCCCCCTCTTTGTATTTTGGACTGTGCTGGAGTCCAACCTCTGTAACTGCCACTGACAGGGAAGTCCAGGAACAGAGCATTTTGTACCTAATGGAATGGGTCATGTTGGAGGGTATGCCATATTTTTGTACTAGATCGCATTGCATCTAGTACAAAATACATGCTGCTGTAGCTCATTGACTGTTTTTTGTGATGCAATCTACTACACAAATTACAGAGCACATTGCTCCATTTATAGTCACCATAAGAGTCCATTCAATTGTACTTTAAAATGCTCAGACAGCAATTCAATAAAACAGTTAACATTAATAATTGCACACAGACAATGTGGCATTATGTACATAAATCCATATTTTGTTGTACTGTATGTATAGTATACATTCCCATGGTCAGATCTGTCTAGAGTGGCTGATCGTAAAATCAATGCCTGATAACACTGGTTCACAGCAGTATGTGTCTAGAGAGCATGGGGGAAATTTACTAAGATGTGTATTCTACTTCACATGTGATGTTGCTATGGGCATTTATTTAGCACCCTCTAGAAGTTAGTAGCCGGGATATGATTGGTTGCCCATAGCAACATCACATGTGAAGTAGAATTCACACCGTAGTAAATTTGCCCCCTTGTCTCTAATCCTCCTGGCTCAGGTCCCTGATAGCCCCCCATCCCCGGCTACCCGCAATAGACAACCCTTGAATGCATTCGTTTGTAACCTTCCCCCTGCAATACCCCTGCTCAGAGTGGGACTTCCTACAATCTCATAGTGGTGTTCCAGGTACAGCCTAAATCAGTGATTTTCAACCTTTTTACCTTGCGGCACACTTAATAAGATTTTAAAATTGCCAAGGCACACCATGAGATCCCCACAGGGAACAAAATAGTGCCCCCCACAGGAAAGAAATCAAACCTATTGGCCCCCATATAAAAAACAATCACACTGGTCCCCACAGGTAATAAAAATAAAATACATTGGCCCATTACATGAAAAGAAGAGACCAGTAAATAACAGTTGAACTGGTGGTGACTGTAAACTGGTTTGGGCATCTCTAGATCTGGAGGCACACTTGAGAACAGGTCAAGGCACACTAGTGTGGCCTAAATGGTAATTGCATTAAATAGCTTTAGTATATGTAATAGATATGTAAGTGTATGCAAGTGTATAGGACATCACCAGCAACATTCAGTAAGGCTATCTACATCATTCTGCAAGTGTTATGGTTATTATCTTTTAGATATTACTTATATCACCTCCCTCGCCCGTTTTAGTTTTGGCTGTACTGAAAGTTTTTACTTTAATTGAAAGCTGAAAAAAATCACTGAGAAAAATGGCCATCTGCTAAGGCAGGTGGTGTATTTTATGAAGGCTATATGGTAATCATCACATTTTATCATTTTTAAAACTGCCATCAAATAAATTGGTAATATCAATTAATTATCTGGCAATTACTGATGCAGGATCATGTAAACAACACACAACAGATTCATTAATTCTCAATAAGTAACATTTATTATGCCAATTACATGCTCTGTTACCTAAAGTTCAGCACAAAATCCTGTTTCCAAATTTTAATTCACAAAAAATAAAAAATAATGCTGTAAAAAGGCAGGTAATTGCTGACTGCAACAAGCAACCTGATAGGGAAAATAACTGTCCTACAAGGAAACTTTTGTCCTACTTTCAGATGAGCACAGTTGCGGTGTACACACACTCATATGAGGTGAAACGTGATTTCAATATAGTCTTCATGTTTCACTTTAGTTTCGCCACTCTATAATATACTTGTATATCCATTATGGGGTTTTTATTTGCATTAAAAAAAAATATATAATCTATTTTGCAACATACTGATAATACTTTTTGCATACAAAGAGCCGTGTAAAGGAGAGTTCACCCGTATAAAAAGGCCTACAGTATATAAGCTGCATGACAGAGTACTGCTGTCTATGGTCCTGAAAACCCTCTTCACTGAAGTCAGATTTTACAAAGAAAAATTCTACTGCTTATCTATAAAACATAGTGACACAATCACCCACCAATGGATGAACTAAATGCTGCATTAAACTACATTCAATATGATATATGAATCAAGGTATATAACCTGGAACATTATTAATCCCTCTACATTGGAAACATCAGAATAAGATGAGGCTGTTAGAGAAACGCACTGCAAATTAAAGCATCAATATGTCACTAGATGTGGGTGGATTAAATGTAGTACCACAGTTAACTCTTTCTCTTCATGCCTTCTAATGTATCTCTTTATAAGTACATTGATGATTTAAACAGCATTATAATATTGTAAGACATTGTCCACTATTATCTTCAAATAAACCAATTTATAAAAGTGGAAGAGAATTTGTAAAATAACATTATGTACCATTAACTTCTGTGTCAGAAAAACATATATTAAAAAAACACATGACAAAAACATATCTCCAGGAAGATCTAAAATACATAAGAAAGCATACAAAGGAGAGCAACTAAAATGGTACATGGTCTACAGTACATTACCAAACTTACTCAGAAAGACTAAAAAATCCTAACATGTTTAGTTTGGAGCAAAGAAGGGAAAGGGGAGACATGATAGAAACTTTCAAATATATCAAGGGTTTTAACAAGGTCCAGGAGGGAGACATTCTTCACAGGAATAGAAGTATTAGAACAGTAGGACATACGTGAAACTGGTGGGACGTAAGTTAAGGGGAAATTTATGGGAAAATTAAACCTTCTGCCAGAGGTGGTCTATAGCGATTAAAACATGCTTGGGAAGTGCATATGAATATCCTTAAAAAGAATTGACAATTAAATAGTGTTGAGGATTACCTAAAGGATAAAAAGGGGCTGACTAGATGGGCCAGATGGTTCTTTTCTGCCATCAAATTCTATGTTAAAATGTTCTAATCAGTGTCAAAACAGATAGAGCCCCTCTCATGCTTGCTCGGCTCTCACCAGAACGTCCCCGCTGGCGAGAGCCGGAGGAGAGGCACTCCATAAGACTGGAACGTCTCACGCGCAAGTGTGTCCCAGTCTCTCCGCTTCAAGGAGATGGGCAGGGTTAAGGGGGGGGGGGGGGGGTTCGGGGCAGCAGTGGGGACTAGCAATGGGACTGGTGGATGGTAGGGGGGAACTCCGTCGCCATGGGGCACGTGAGAACTTCTTGCGGGCGTGCCCCCTGGTGGTAGCTGGCGGCTGACGGGGGCTGGTGATAGAAGCGCCAGCCCCAGCCTGAATAAAATGCGCTCCATCTGTATACTGTATTGTTTTAACATGTAATTTTGAACTCTACTAAAAATGAAAAGTAGATACAGTAGGAGTCGCATTTGGAATGAAATGCTGAATTACCAGAAAGGATATTAGTTATTGGAATAATAACTGCTTTGTTCCTAAAATGGAGTGGGTTTTAACAGAGAGAAAATTAGTTGGTTAAAGGACACTATCTAATATAAAGTCTACACCTAGCTTCTACAGTAGGTAATAAATGCTTAAGTAGCAATAAGTTGAATTAACATGTGTCACAAAAAAGTTGATGATTGGATATGATCACTAAAATGTGTTCATTTATTACCACCACACATAAATTGGTTAAATTGTGCTATAGACCATTACAAGAGGAAGTAAATAGGACAGAGGTTCCCAAACGCAGTCCTCAAGGCACCCCAACGGTCCAGGTTTTAGTTATTTCAACAGCTCAGCACAGATGGTTAAATCAGACTGACTGATTTACTAATTAAGTCACCTGTGGTTGTTTTTGGGAACCTCTGGAATAGGATAAACACTACGATGTCTTCAAAAGTAAGAAGATACTTACAAGATTTTAATACAAAATGAACTACTATGTAACATTAACAAATAAATGGGATCTTTTTGTAGAATGACTTGATCTAGTCATAAAATGAAAGGGAATGAGAAATCTAAAAACAGTGTATGACTATATAACCCCAGTATACAGCAAAATGGGTTAAACAGCATTTGTAATAAGACCAATTACTTTTTCCTTGATATCTGTTTGGAACCCCTGTTGTGAGACAAAATGTGAATGAGTTTGACAGAACAATGTCCTTTCTACCTTCTGATGCCTAGAGACACCTATACCAGATTACAGAACAGAGTGTTCTAATGGTACCATAGACAAATTTACTGTTTTTCTCTCTTGGTTCTATTTTAACTCTCCTTGCTTCTACATTCCCTGCTCTCACTGTTCCTATGTCTTTGTCTCTCCTGCTGTCTTTGTTTCAGTGTCTCTTGGGCCATTTGTCCTTTTCTTGATACATTCTTGACCTCCCGATGGTGACATACAATGGGAAAACAGGAAATTAGGCCATGCCGATGAAGGCACTATCAAATTAGATAGGGGGAATAGTAAAATCACTATATAGTTTAAAAGCTTTGTACATGCATTGCATGCACAGAAATAAATGTGCACATTCAAACATATGCAGAGTTTATAAACATCTTTGTGGTACACCTGCCTCCATTTAATACACTTAGAGGTCATTCTGGGAATTTTGCAGCTTTGCGAGCCAACAAAACACCACCTGCACAAACGCCAGCCCCACGCTTGCACGCCGGTTTTACCTGTTTTGCATAAATATCCATTTGCAGCCTTGCATATGAGGCCAAAATCATTCGATGGTCACCGACCAGTGAATGGTAAGCGCTCGCAAATCTAAGTCACTCTCTGGTGACTCAGATATGCAGCGCCCAGCTAAGTGAACATGGTGGGCAGCTGCCCACCCCCGGCACCCGCGTCATGCCACCATTTGCATGGAAGTGCCCAACGTTTGCATGAGAACGCCCATGAAACCTAGGGCGTTCCCATGGGCGCAACGCATTCCCACCTCCCCACACCTCCTGCTCACACTGCTCTGTGCGAATGGGCATGCAACTATGCATGTTGCCATGTCCGTCCACCAACAGAACCTGCACATGTGCATAGATGACCTCTGTAACCGAATGCATGGATGACCTCTGTAACTGAGTTCTGCAGACTTCAACATAAGAAAAAAATACTCCTATTTCCAAGGCATTCCTTTTGTACCTACAGTATGTAGTTAGACTGGTATAAGTGTTGACTGATGACGATGATGAGGAGCAAACAAAGGAGGGCATTTAAATATGTACAGTGTACAGTAAACAGTATTTATATTCAGCTTCCACTTAACATATGCACATAATTTCGAGAGCGAAAAAAACCCCCTAAGCCAGCTTTATACAAAGAGCGTTTTATGTGTGGACTAGTGTTCAGGGATTCTTCTCCACTATCCTCATAGCTAGGTTCCTACTCCCGAACTTTAATTTTTATGCTTTGCCACACAGCTACATTGGACGCTAAACTGCTATTTGACCTCATAGTGCAACGCAATATTGCAAGGCGCAAACGTTCCGATCAAAAAGTAGAAATGAAACCTAATTTTTGCAGAAGAGACTCGAGCAAAAGCCATCTTTCAAGGTTTTGCTATGGGATGCCCAAAGTTCTAATTATGCCCCTGATTAGATGTGCTTCATACTGTAAGTGACTTCCACTGTGTACAGGAAAATGTGCACTTAATAGCAGCAATTAGCACAAATGTGTTGTATGCCTGTGCAACTAATCACACACTGTCATTGTATAATGTTGCCTACCTAATAAACACAAGTTTCTGATTGTTTTGTTTTAGAAATACATAAATCTGTTTCTTTAGCCTATTTTTCTCTTCTTGAGGTGCAAATGAGATCATTTTGATTTCTTCTGTTACTTTGTTACAGTCGACATCAGGCAGCATTTATCAAATGCATGAAGAAAACTAGAACACTGTCAAATATCATTAGACTAATTATAATGAGTTGACTAAAAAGTACATAACAACATGGCATAAACAGTCTGTGAGCTTGTGTTTCTAAAACCTCAGGACTAGGAGAATATCCTTATTATCTACCAGTAAGAAAAACACATTTTAAATTATCTTGTCATGTGTTACCAGAACGTTTTACTGTAAACTTGAAAACTGGAGATATGGACAGAAATTAGTTACTATAGTATTAGCATGTATAATGTATTTTTAGTGGAGAAGGACACAGATATCACTGCTTTGTTTGTAACAAATGACATCATTATACTCTGACATTATTGTGTAGTATCAATAACACTCTCTTCCACTGAAACGATGACATACCTGTGACTCATCAACAACTAACTCCATTAACAATACAAATCATTGGTTATATACTGTAGATGGAGAAAAGACATCATAAGTGGTACGATTTCCTTCACACTACCATCTGAGAACACTCCTTTCCTTCATTGTAAAATGCAAGAGGGAGCATAAGCTTATATACAGTACTATGATATGATTTTCCCAATATACCTTCACCAGCTTATTCCCAGCCCTGTCATGATGTTCCACTTCCACAAGCTGTCACACCCCCATTCATTACTTTGGTTCAGAGCAGACAAAGAAGGTACAGCAGCCCCTACAAAAGTGGATATGCTAGAGACAAGGGAAAAAAGGTATGCAAGAGGAGACAAAAGTTATTGGGCAGATAGGCATTAGACAGGAAGACTGGCATAAGTAAGAGACGTAGGACAGTGTTTGTGGGTATCTGATAGGTGTTCTTACTGGTAAGCGTATAGAGGGCGGCAAATGGGCACACGATTTAGTGTCAAGGTAACAGTTGCACAGATGGGTTATGTCAAGTTATGGTCAAGCAACAATTTAAGTTAGCACACCAAGGCTAATAGCCAGGGATTCCAAACACTGGGAAGAAGAGGTGCAGGTCAAGAAGTCAAATTTAATAAACAACAACTCATAAAGGAGACAGTTAACTGCAATCACCAAGCAGATATACTAAACTAGTGTCTTACAAGGGCGTAACTACCATAGGTGCAAGGGGTGCAGCTGCTATGGGGCCCAGAGCTGAGAGGGGCCCACTTTGCCTGTCAAGGTATCATGTGCTATATAATTTTTTTTGCATTAGCTGATGAATAGGGGCCCTTACAAACTTTTGCTATGGGGCCCACATGTATCTAGTTATGCCACTGGTGTCTTACTATAGCTGTCACAAACCTGACTTCGTTCCCATTTGTTTTCTAATTTCCAATGTTTCCAGGCTTGTCTATGCTGCTGCAGCTGCTCTGCATTCCTGCTTGATTGAGCTCCTGTGAGGCTCCCTGGGTTCAGCACTGGTCACATGATCCAGGTGTATTCAAGTAATCCCACTTGTTGACACCTAATTGCTGCTGCGGTCAGTAGCCAATCCCCAGCTACCTAGGGGGAATATAAGGACTCACTTGAGAGCAGCTCAGGGCTTTGAACATCTAGTCTGATCCCTGAGTTCATCCAGAAGTTAGCATACCAAGGCTCCAGGTTCCTGCCCAAAGTCCCTGTGGTTTTCTGTGCAATCTGCTGCTGCTACCTGCTGTTACCAAAGCTCCCTGGCTCTCTCCACCTGCCAGGTTACCTTCCACGCTGTAACCATCTACAGCTCCCAATGGAAGAGGATAGAGCCCTCCAGCATCTCCCAGCAGAGTTTGCTACTGGTCTTAAAGGACCATCACTGTCTTTGACTCCCTAGTCGACACAGGCGTCAACTCTCTCGTCATCTCCCAGAGACTGACTCTAAGGCTCCTGAGTACCTGCTACAGTGAACCTCATCCTGTTGCTGCTGTTGTTACTACCACCTTGCCTGGTTAATTCCACCTGCTGTAGCTGCTGTTATATTATCTCCAGCATCCAGCTTACAGTCAGCCTCTGAGTGCAGCACAGGACCATCGGCTCCCAGGTGGACGCTGCCATCATCGGCTCCCAGGTGGACGCTGCCGTCATCGGCTCCCAGGTGGAGGCTGCCGTCATCGGCTCCCAGGTCGACGCTGCCGTCATCGGCTCCCAGGTCGACGCTGCCGTCATCGGCTCCCAGGTCGACGCTGCCGTCATCGGCTCCCAGGTCGGCGCTGCCGTCATCGGCTCCCAGGTCGGCTCTGCCGTCATCGGCTCCCAGGTCGGCTCTGCCGTCATCGGCTCCCAGGTCGGCTCTGCCGTCATGGGCTCCGAGGTCGTCCCTGCCGTCATAAGCTCCGAGGTCGGCCCTGCCGTCATAAGCTCCGAGGTCGGCACTGCCGTCATGGGCTCCGCGGTCGGCCCTGCCTTCATGTGCTCCCATCCCCAGCTCCTAGGCTAAAGAATACACTATCGGTTCCCTGACTGACAGTGCACACCATTGGCTCCCAGGCCAAAGTACCCTTCTGGCTTCCAGGTCAGACAAACTCTCCTGTGGCTCCTAGGCCTGACAGACTCTCCAGCAGTTCCCATGCCATCAACAAGCCCGTGTTGGCTCCCAGGCCATCAACAAGCCCGTGTAGCCACTCTGAATCCAAACACTGCCCTGAAAGAAGCCAATAGGGCAATACTGTAGATGCAGAAAATAAATTGCTAAGGCAACCAGCCTTCTAACCAACACAGTAGGGATTACATCAGGGAAGTGATCTGGAACTTGGGCAGCGCTATTTTCCCTTCATTCAACTGAGCTAAATGAAACAAGACAGAAAGCCCAGCAAGCCCAAATGCTAGCATGTATGAGTGTAGGTTGAGTATGTCCTCCTTTCAAAAAAGTGGGAGCAATGGAATCAGAGTTAGGTGGGTGACCCTCATCAAAGAGCAAAATGGGTGTCAGCGGTATTGGTTTCTCCACCATTTCAAATTATAATTAAAATTTAATAAAGCTCAGACTGTGACCATTTTTTGGCATTCTCAGTCTCAGTTTTTTCTGGTTTGAATAATGTCAAGGATGAGATCATGTGCATTAAGATTTGCATGGCTTATAATTAAAAAGCAGTCGAGATGGAGACAGAGAGGTAGTGGGTAACTAGTTACCGACTAGTGTGGGGGGCGCAGTGGATGTGAGGTGCTTTGCCAAGCTGCAGTGTGGATAGGGGGTAGCCAGCCTCCTTCTGGGTATAAGAAAAACACAAAGGGATACACTGTGCTAACAATAAAAATGGTAATGGAAATGTATGCCAATGGAGTGAAAATGTAGCAAAATTTTAATTATAAAAGCATGAAGCATTGCATGACATGGTAAAAGGTAAAAATAAAAAAGAACAATAAAAAGAAGGGTGGTGAAAAATAGTCCAGTTCATACGGTACCGTATTTATTGTAAACACTGGTGGGTGAATCCGTTCCTATAAAGTCTCCTGGTAAGAAACTGGGTAAAGAAGATGTCCAGTATGTCCAGAGTTGCCCGTGGTAGGTTTTGTTTGTGGAGTAGTGCTCCCCCACTCAAAGTGGATCGCCTCCGTTCGGGTTAAGTCCTGGATGGGCCCTTAATGAAGATCACAACTGGTGCCCATGATGATGAATAGAGAAATGTGGAGGAGACTGGTCCAGATCAGTGCAGTGGGAAATAACAAGGTCCAGAACTGGATATAGAACACCCTCTTGGTCCACCAACGCGTTTCGCAAGATATTGGCTTTATCAAGGTGTCACAGATCTACCCCCATAAATGAGACTAGATAAAGGCCTAATGGTGCCCACACATGGAGCGTTTTGGGCTTGCAATAAGAGCGCTCCCACGCACATCACATCGCATCGCATCGTCAAAACGTATGCTGATTTAGCATATTGCATGCAGTTTGAAGTAGATGTTATGTAATCTAGTCCAAAATGCATGGTGCTCATCACACCGTGTGTGGTGAGCTTACAGGTGCCCATACACACTGCGATAGCAGCATGCAATGTGATGCGATGCGCGCTCCCACGGGCATCGCATTGCACAGTACAAAAAGTGCTGCACATACTTTTTGTACTGCCCGCGTTGCGATGCATTCCAGCCCATTATGCATTGTAACGCACGCTGCTATCACAGCGTGTATGGGCACCTTAAGGAACACTTATTGTATGCGTAGTTGTAGACTTCTAACTGTATGTGTAGTTGTAGAGTGCCACAGCATACAGCATAGTGAAGGACACTGTATTGTATGAATGGTACTTTGTTCTTCTTGTTGGAAAAGCGGCAATAGATTAGGTGCTTGCTATGCATACTGTGTATTGACAGAAAAACAGCTCACCAGCCTCTATTTTACACTGATTTCCCTGTCTTCTTCCCGTTGTTCCATCTATCGTCAGAGTTTTAGTTTATTTAGAGCTCGGGAGGAGGCAGCGCTGACAGTGCCTTGCTGTGAAATCTCTCCACTTAGCCACATAACAGGTAGCGGTTTGGCAGTTCTCCCCGTACTCTATCAGTAGGCATTAACACGGCTGATAATAAGCAGCTCCCAGTGGCAAGCAGGTAGGAGGCCCCTCTACATGTTTGAACCATCGAATACAGCACTTGTCAACATTAACTTGTCCTTTGTTGTGATTAGACACTGGAAACTTAGACACCCGTTGTCATCTTGTACTGTTAGTCATACAATAGCTGTCACCATTCCAGCATTTCTGAAGCATTGAACAGCGACAGTGCACAAATGCAAAATTGATATCTCTGTGTACCTAGATATTTTAACAATGCAATTTTAGTTTTAGTAGATACCTTGACAGATGGATCTTGTGAAATGTAAATAAATAGAGGTCATTTACATCATTGCTGGATAAAAGGGGTCTGTGCAACTTTTTGCAGTTACAATGTCTTAAATTAGTCACTTATTAAAATGAAATGTTCTTGATAGTCACTAACCATCATTATTAATGCACTGCCAATGTGAGATCTCTTGCACTGTTGCCTCTGGATGTGTTCTAGTAATAATAAAGGCCCCCCATACACTAGTCCAACTTGTCTGATGCACAAGTCAAACCTGATTTCCCTTGAAATTCCCCAGCAGCTTCCCGGGAGTGCTTTTGTCTGTTATTTATTTATTTACAGTTTCTGGTACTTGTTTCCTAGAATGGCCACAATCGCGGCCATCGTGTACCTTTAAGTTAACCTTTGAAATCAGGTCCATTTTGCCGGCAAAGGGAAAATCGGGGGCATCGTGTCGGTCGGGACCATTAACATTGGCCCCGACGCGACCGACGCGATGCCCCCGATTTTGCCATAGGCTTCAATGTAAAAATATTTTTTAACATTGAAATCGTGAGCATCGCGTCGGTCTTGTGCCATTATAATGGCACAAGATGAGATGGACTTGATAAAGTCCATCTCACATAGTAAAAAATTTGAAATGGGCCAATGTGACCCATTTCACATTAGATATGGCCCCGTCGTCACCCCACTATTGACGTGAACCCGAAGCGTGGCGAGCGCAGTGAGCCCGCGAGGGGCGGCGGTGCGCGTCCCCTGACCTTTTCATTCCCCTACTATCCACGTCGGCGTGGAGTTGAGAATATATAGTGTGGCGAGCGCAGCGAGCCACCGAGCCCGAAGCGTGGCGAGCGGACGCGTATACCTGTGAAGTTATACGCGTCCCTTCGCGGGGCTCGCTACGCTCGCCACGCTTCGGGCTCGGTGGCTCGCTGCGCTCGCCACACTATATATTCTCAACTCCACGCCGACGTAGATAGTAGGGGAATGAAAAGGTCGGAGGACTCGCACCGCCGCAGACAGAAAACTGTCTGCAGTATGGGGGAAGCCATTTTCTAAGAGTCCGTTTTCATTACAGCAGCAAGAGCCGGCGCCGGGAGAGACGGGACCGTGACAGGCAGATGCGGCTGGGCAGGTACGTCGAGGGGAGGGAGGGGGGCGCCTATAAATATCTGGCGGGGGGGCGACAATTAGGTAGTTACGCCACTGGGAGTTGCTATCTCTCCATCACACCTCCTTCTGTATAACTGATCCAAATTGTGACCAAGGACGCAGTATCAAGTCTCCCGTAACGTCATCACTCAGGTGCGTGACCCATGGGGTAATGTAAATCCTATAGTGATGCAAGGTAAACTCCGTCCTTTAATAAAGACCCTGACCTCTTCCCTCCAGTGCAACGGTGGTGACAAGCCATCATCTGAAGAAAAGGGGGCCGTTGCAGCCCCATCCCCACCCTCAAATGGCATCAGATTGTCAACCACATACAGTCTGATGCTAATCAGTATCCATCCTCACAGGACCCATTCATGAATGCATAAAACAACTCCAAACACATCTGAATAACCCCCATTGATCTACGTGAGGACCATCTTATTAGTGGAGCAACTTGTAAGTGGTGGTTGGCAGAAAGTAAATGAATTCATAAAAACATTACAAAAATATATATATATATATATATTTTATTATTATTATTATTATTATTATTATTATTATTATTATTATTATTATTTTGCAAATACATGCACCTAACGAGTCTTCTGCTTTTACTTTTGTTAAAGACGATTATAATTAGGGTCCTCTCATCTCCTTATTTATAGCTTTTGCGAGTTTAAAAATAAATACTCAGCTTGCCTTTTTATTTCTGTAGTATTGTATTTGTGTTGAGATACTGTAATTACTAACCGACATCTCTCAGGGTTATATTTGTTCAAACACTCTATGGAATGTCCGCCAGGATTACAATTTACTGTAAATTGACATTTTCTATACAGTAGTTCTATAGACTTACAAAACACAAATCCATCAAGTTCAAACTTGCTACACTGAAAATGTATTACTCAAGTAGAAAGCAAAACCACATGTCATTAACCCTTTGAGTGCCAACGCTGCTGTGAGCGATGCTGGCATTTTAAGCGAATATTTTGAGGATCTCTCACCACAACGCTGCCACTGAAAAGGATAAAGAAAAAAACATTGTGTGTTTAAATCAACATATACAGAATATAATTGTAATGCTATGGGAGGAATTTAATAGGATGTGAGATTCAGAAAGTGAGAGATTTGGTAAGAAATCTCCAGCAGCAATCATTTACGCTGAAAAACCAGTGTGATTTTGCAGTGTAAATGATGGTACTTGTGTATTATCTGGGCGCCCCATTTTATCATTGCATGCCACTATTAAGGCATGCGATGCGATGCGATTTTTCATTGTAAAGACCAGATTTTTAATTGTATAGTCACCCATGGGTGATTTCATACCCCCACTATCCAACTACGCATGGAGTTGATTTTATATAGTGTGGCGAGCGCAGTGAGCCACCGTGCCCGAAGCGCGGAGAGCGGACACGGATTACTTTACATGTATTCTGCGTCCCCTCTTGGGGCACGCTTCGCTAGCCACGCTTCGGGCTCGGTTGCTCGCTGCGCTCGCCACACTATATAAAATCAACTCCATGCGTAGTTGGATAGTAGGGGTATGAAATCACCCATGGGTGACTATACAATTAAAAATTGGTTCGGTACTTATGTATTATCTGGGCTCCCATGTTAAATGCACCCCATTTTTTCATACCCCTACTATCCAACTACGCATGGAGTTGATTTTATATAGTGTGGCGAGCGCAGCGAGCCACCGAGCCTGAAGCGTGGCGAGCGTAGCGAACCCCGCGAGGGGACGCGGTCTCATAAGAAAAATGGGAGCCCAGATATTACATAAGTACCATTGGTTCTTTACAATGAAAAATCGCATTGCATGAATTGTATGCCACTATATTGCATGCGATGCGATGTGATACAATGAAAAAATCAGGCACCCAGATATTACACAAGTACCTAAATGATTGTCGCTTTAAAAAAACAGGAGATTTCTTACCAAATCTCTCACTTTCTGTATCTCTCACCCTATTAGATTTCACCCTTTGTCTCAACAAGGTCAATTCCACTTGAACATCATGTACCTAATTTGCCTGCAATACTGATGATAAACAATATTGCATCCAGAGTACATGTGCACAGGGTTGCATTTCTTCTTAAATAAAAATTATCCTGTAGTGGTTAAAGTAGGTAATTGGTTGGTGATTTAAAAGATAAAGGTCTTGATTCAGAATTTTCTGCTGTTGAGGAGCATTAAAGTTAGTATGCAGCTGCATAAGGTATGTTCTGCTCATGTGCAGAATAGACCTTGCAATAACTTCCATGGTTCCCCTCTGCCACTGCCTTATTGATAGGCAGCAGCATTGTGGAGGCGGGACTGTTGTGGAGGAACATCTGCATTCCTGATAATGTGGTGTCTCTCCCCTGTTTTCTGGGATGAGAGATCCAAGGGTCTGCGTGTCACCACCTAGCCTTCCTGACTCGCAGTCCCCAATTATTTTAGCCAGCAATGCAAGCTGCGGTTTACTTAGCTGGCCAACTGCGTGGAACACTGCCAGTGATGATCCCAATGTTGGGTCCCAGCTACTGAGATATCCCTACTAGAGATTGGATGGAAACTCAATGCTGCTTGCATATGATATTAAACTACCCTCCATCGCTGAATCAGGCCCAAAATCAGAAAACTATTTTTTTCTCAGTTTGTAAGCATACTCAGTAAGCGCTTTATGTTATTAGTACATGCCTGCAACAATCCTTACTCAACATATTTTTACTGTGGCTTGATCAGGGCATGATTTAGGCAGATCAGATGAGTGCCCAAAAGGCCCTTGTCACAGAGTAGCCAAAGAGATACTGATTCTCAAATCAGAAATGTTGGTATCTAGGATAAATTTCATTAACTGATTTATACCTATGGACTTAATGGTTAGCTTTGCTGCCTCACAGAGCTCAGGTCATGGGTCTTATTCCCACCACACTGGTGTTTTGTACATGCAGGTGCCCCTTCGGGGCTTGAAGCCCTGTGGCAAGTTACTCCATTGCCTCTAAGAGATACTCCCCTGTATGGGAGACAAGTGAGAAGCACAGAAAGAACTAGTAAGATGAAGGACTATACTTAGTAAAAGTTACATTCGTTCATATACAGACCACTACTTTAGTAGTATGAAGGTAGAAAATTAGAAACCATTTTAAATGTATTCTAATGGAGTTAATTGCAGTTGGCCAATAGGATGTAGTAACCTAAAGCTGTGACTGCTAACCATACATACCATTACACATGCCATTATTGTGTACCAATAATCAGAAACATTCCTGTCTAGTGGAAGGAATAATCTACAATGCTAATGGTGGTGAGATACCACAAGAAAAATATGAAGGACTTAGGCCCATATTTATCAAAGCTTGGCAAGAAATAAAAAATAGAGAAAGTACCTAACCAATCAGCTCCTAACTGCCACATTACAGGGTGACTGGGTTTCTCTCTCTCTAAGCTGTGATAAATCTGGACCTTAGTGATCTACTAAAAGGAATGGTCCCTTGAAGAGACCTACTGTTAGCTTAAAGTGACATTTTACAGTTTTCCTCTCTGAATGCAAACAAGACAAAAGCGAGAATATGTATAATTATATTGTTAAACTATTCTTTGTTCTTTTTTTTTCTCAATGAGAGCAGGAAGAATATTAGTGGGTGACGTCAACAGACACACAATGGAAATGCTTTTATGGCTAAAAAAGGAATCAAAATTATAGGGAACACAAAACATACAGTATGTACTGTTGAAATAACCATTCTAAATATTAAATATTTAATTGTACGTTGTTGCTATATGGAAGAGGGATTTTCAACACGAGAGGAAAACAAAAAATAAGAGAGAAGAAAAGATGTCTTGCTGTTCTGTAGGGCTGATTCATTACTCATTGAGTTACAGTTCGTACGACACCTGAATGAATCAGCCTTATAGAACACCGCAGTATGAAGTGGTATTATCCATACATAATAACTAATTATTTCACGTGTAATATAATAAAGCTTTTCATGAGTTCTCACCAGTTCCTTCCTTCTGGCCATAAATTCTACCTGTGGACTAAGAAGTCAATTTTGTGGGTTGAACTCTGCCTGTCAATTCTATAGACAATAGTATAGCCAAGAAGACAAGAAGCATAAACTGGTTGCTTAGTGTAGTGGAGGAGCACACAATGTTCTCCTAAACACAGTGGTTGTGTTGTGGGGTGGTATGGGGTGTATGGGGTGCTACAGCACACTCTTAGTTGTACTGCAGATTTTCAAAGTCCCAAAACAAGATATACAGTAGGGGCTGGAATGAAGGCATAGGACTGAAGTCTTGGGGGCAGATGTACTAAGATTGGACAAGGGATAAAGTAGAGGGTGATAAAGCATCAGCCAGTCAGCTCGCTGTTATTTTTCAAACCCAGCTTTTGGGTAACAGTTAGTACCAGATTGTCTGCTTCTACTTTTTCACTTCCCCAGGCTGAGTACATCTGCCCTTAGAGAGGCAGTGCAAAGCTATTTACAAAGGCTACACTCTGATCCACTCTCCTCCTCCTTAGTGTAGCTTCCTGCAGATCAGCCCATTGAAAGTTTAAAGATTTGCAAGTTCTGTCAGCGAAATAAGTTAATGATTTCTGCGCAATGTCATTAAATGCATGCTTTGTTAAGAAGAATAAAAAAGTTTTTTTCTTTTTTTAACTGCATGTGTGCCGCCATGTGTGCCGTGTCAGTCCAGAGGAGCCGCCATCTGTGCCATATAATTCCATGTGTGCTGCATCAGGTCAGGTGTGCCACCACCTGTGCTGTATAATTCTTGGGGTGAGCTAAGTCTGCCATATAATTGCTGCAGTGAGCCAAGTGTGCTGTATAATTCACAGGGTGCTGCCAATTGTGCTGTATCAGCCCAGGGCTGATGCTAATTGAGCTGTATCAGTTCAGGGGTGAAGCTTAGTGTGTCGGATCAGTCCAGGTGTGCTGCTAAGTGTACCGTATCAGTCCAGTGTTTCAGCGGTGTAGCTACGTTTTGGGTGCCCTCCCCCTGCCCCGCCAAGCACCCCTACCCACCTGCCCCGCCGCCCATGCAAACCCCCCCTCAATCCCCCACAGCCTTACCTATCGCGCTGGTTCCGGCGGCTCCGTTCTTCTGCTGAGGACCACCAGAAAATGGCCGCCTTCATACAGCAGACAGTTTTAGAGAACTGTGTGCTATATGGCGGCGGTCATTTTGTGGTGGTCCTCAGCAGAAGAACGGAGCCGCCGGGACCAGCAAGATAGGTAAGTCTGCGGGGGATTGGGGGGGGGGGGTGTTTAACTATAGCACCGCAGCCCCCGGCACCCCCACATGCACAGCGCCCCCCCCCCCCCGCGGTGGCGGGGGCTGCGGTGTTTGTGCCGCCCATTTGTGTTGCTGTGCAGTCATCCATCTACCTCGGTGCAACCTATTGGCCTAAAAACAATATTGTGAGGTGTTCAGAATAGACTAGAAATGAGTTGTTATTGAGATTAATAATCGCATAAGAGCAACAAAAAAAAAATTCTGTGATTTTAGTGGTCTTTATATTTTTTTCCAATAAAAATATAATACAGATCCAAAAACATAAAACCCAAAACACGTAAAGGTGGTGTTTAAAAACACATCCAGATCCGAAACACAAAAAGTGGCTGGTGCACATCCCTACCAGTCACTGATTCTCTTTGCATTATATTTTTGTCACTGATGCTCTTTGCATTATATGCTGGTTGCTTATGCTCTCTATATTATATGGAGGTCACTGTAATAATGTCTGTATTATATGGTATTTACAGGTGCTCTTTGTATGATATGCCAGTCACTGATGCTCTTTGAATTATATTTTGGTCACTGATGCTATCTGTATTATATAGGGAAACTGATGCTTTCTGCATTTTAGTTGGTCACTTATGTTCTCTATATCATATGCCAGACACTGATGCTCTTTGTGCTATATCTTGGTCATTTTTTTAGACTTCGACATTACACTGTTGATATAAGCAAAGTGAGACAGACAATTGAATGAAGGCACTAGCCACAACCCATGATGTACTGTAGACCACAACCCTTCTGCAGATCACCCCCCCACACACACACACACACACACACACACACATACATTACTAGTTACATCTCCAGTGGCGGCACACGATAGGCCCATGCCTTTATTGGCTAAATCCATTACATTTAGGTGATACTAAAATAATATGATTAAGTCATTAATAGGACTAGCTCTAACAATGTTTCCTAAACAAATTTATATTTATATTTAAACATCCATACCTGACCCAATGCACATCAAAGACCAATTCAATACTTTATACCTGTGCTGTTCCTATTATTTTTAGATGAAAGCAATAACCTGTCACACGGGGTGGATTTGATGGTATCGTGTGGATTTCAGGAAGAGAGGCGTGACCAGCAGGAGATGGGTTAAAACGAGCAGGTTTAATGAATGAACTCATACAAAGAATAACATAACCGACATCAATACTTCTTGAGTGGATTAAATAATAATAATGATATGCAAGTCTCTGATGTAGAGCAAGACAAAACAAGGAAGGGAGTCCTTTGCATAAACAAGATAATTCTGGCAGTCCTTTGCATAAACAAGATAATTAAGGCAGTCCTTTGCATAAACAAGATAAACGAAGATGGCAGTCCTTTGCATAAACAATATAATTCAAGCAGGTAATTCTTAGAAGACAAGACAAGGTTCAGGCGATTGGGATTTGAAAAATAATAAGAAGATATACCTGAAGATTGAAGATCGAATTGAATGATTGAATGATTGGATGATTGGACGATTGAAGATTGGATGATTGGAGATTGAATGATTGGATGTTTGGAGATTGGATGATTGAAGATTTGGATGATTGAAGATTGGAACCAGATCAGAATCAGACTAGAAGGGTATTGTGATGAGCCAAGGGAGATCCAGGAAGGAAGACAAGTGGAGAGTGTGGCATACCTGAGACTGCAGTGATGGGGTCAGAGGCCAGCAGGGACAACCAGCTAGAGAACGCAGTGTGCATAGGCACTAGGATGGCCAGAACTTCCCCATGCTTGCAGGCTGAAGAAACACTTTGCACTGACCCAGATTGTCTTAGGCAGATCCCCTTTATAAGAAGGGATAGGACTGCCATAGGCCGACTGGACAGAATGGGAGGAGAAGGCCTGACCTGGCCAACCACTGCTTTTGCCCTCAACCGGTGCCGGCCTCCTGACAGCCAGACTGGCACGCCTCCATTTGAATCCATGCTGCTGCTCACAGTGGCACAACAACACCACCGCCTGCCTGACCAGAACCCCAGCGGACACACGCCATCTACTGGCACGCACGGTCGGGTGAGTACTGTACCCGCCGTGTGATGCCATGGCGGCGTGTGACAATAAACACCAATTAATGTTTGTTTAGATATTATTTTTTGTTTACCTACGAGTATTCTTAAATGGATTGCACTCAACATTCATTAGTACAGTAAGTCTGTTTAACGCAATAAAGGTTTATCAAACATGTG